>NC_091124.1:51797500-52097500 GCF_040183065.1 Periplaneta americana | reverse complement strand
CTTTGCCCTGTTTTTGTAATGGTTATATTTATCATAATTTTACAAGGTAAGAACATAGATACTTTTAAGTCCCTAAACTTTTTTCTGAAGAACTTTTCAATTCCGAGACGTAGTACAAGTTCAACAGAAATCCATTACTGTATTTTTTTATATAGCTTTATTACCGTGACGGCTACAGTTACGTCAATTTTGAAGAAATTCATATAGACATTCATTTTATCCCTATTGAAATTTTTTATTCTAATTACTATTGTTTAAATAATTAGATGATAAAATTTATACAAAACCATTTTCTGAATTTAATCATTTGGAATAACTGCTCGTGTGGAGTTGCTGGTCTCCCATCGGGCGCCTCCCCAGGTGGCGAATAGGGGAAAAACCACAGATATGGAAGGTACTAAGGAAATAAAATACCCAGGACGGACCGAAACTAGCACTACTGCCTTGTAGTTTGATATTAGTTTATCCATGGCTAAAGGAAGAAAACCTTAAAAATTACCTATTCCTCCAGGTTGAAGGTTGGTGCAACGAGCCAGCTCCTCGATCATTGTTAAAAAAAAATTAAAAAACCAAACACCAAGCCTTTAAAATCAATACAATGTTAATAGGCGCCATAAAATCATTATATAAAGGTTCAGTTTCAAAGATAAAAATAGGAAATCAGATTACAGAGGGCTTCAAAGTAACAAAAGGATTAAGACAACTTATCTCCAACGCTATTTAAAATATATCTTGAACGAGTATTAAGGGACTGGAGAAGGAAATGTCAACAATGGGTATATATCAGTTCAAAACACACACACATATTCTCAATTAATTTTGCAGACGACCAAGTATTATTATCTGAAGATCACTATGGTATGGAATATATGGAAAGAAAACCAAAAGTAGAATATGAAAAATTGGGACTTTCCATAAATATAGGGAAAACTAAATATTTATGTATAGGAGAAGGAAAGGAAAATTTTAAGTTTGATAATGGAGAAGAATTAGAATGATCTATTGAATGCACTTATTTAGGCACAAAGACCATTCAAGACACAATACATTGGAAATTAAAAACAGAATTACACAAAACAAGCAATAAATGCTCTAAATTCTATTTGGTGGAGCAAAAATATTACAAAAAATTGAAAATTACAAATATATAAAACCATAGTCCAAAGTATCCTAACACATGAAGTTGAAGTTTAGCAAATTCCAACTAGGGAAAGAAAAAAGGCTTTTAAGTATAGAAATGGATGTCCTAAGAAGATCAGCTTGGAAATCTAAAATGGAAAAAATAAGAAATAGACAAATAAAAGAAATTATGGAAGTGCAAGACGAGCCAGACATTATAGATATAGTAGGAAGGAAAAGATTACAGTGGTATGGCCATATCAGAAGAATGCCAAAACAATGATTACCAAAAATAATTATGGAATGGATCCCATCAGAAAGAAAGGAAAAGTGGACGACCAAAGAAGACTTGGATGGAGGACGTACTAGCAGCTATGGATGCTAGAGGATTAGAGCGAGGTCAATGGATGAACAGAGAGGAGTGGCGTTTGGTTTCCGGAAGACGGCGACAGCTGTTGTGATACCGGAATGATTGATTGGGATAACTGATAACACAAATATAACAAAGAATTATCCAATTCCGTAAAGCAATAAATGCTGTAAATTACATAATTTGGAGTAAATATCTAAATTTACTTCTACAGCAACGAAAAACTGTCTATTTATGCTTCGTATGAAAAAGTAAAACAAAAACGAAAAACAAATATTACGCGAACCCAACATCCACTGTGTTTCAAGAGACAGCATTTCTATTCGTAGTTACAAGTCGTACTAAACTAAGTTCGACTCCATGTAGGAAACTGAAGATTGTCCTTCTTCGTGAAGGAACTACGAGTGTTCCATGTGTTCTTGTGAAATGCTGACCACATGACTACCCTATTCCGTTACTTTTGAGTGCCTAATGTTGATTTCTAATGCTCACTAGAGTGCAGAAAAGGCCAGTAGTTCAGACCTTCAAGATACATGATACAAATTCTAGTTGCCTTTAAATTTTATAACAGTAGTACTCAAGTAACAGATTAAGATCTATTTATTATGAAACAGAGTAAATGAAGCCAGAGTCTTGAGGAATAATGAGACAATCACTATTAATTCGTTACAGTCTGTACGACATAATTACAGCAATCAGTTTTATCAGCGAAAATAATATTAGCTGCAACAATTTCACCACAACTTACACAATAAGTACGAAGAGTTTCAAGTACAAGAGTCGTCGCGATGACGAAACGAAATTAAATATTGTAATACTATTATAAACACTGACTGAAATCCAAGTATGGCAATAAGAAATCGTGTTTCAGTGAAAAAAAAAAAAAAAACTTCCTTGTGCAAGCGTTCCGAGGTATTGTACAATTCCTCTTGTGGATATGATATACAGTAAACCGCAAGCAGGCACGGCGGTAGTGCGGTTTCAAGACGGGCGTGTGTCATGTAGGTGAACAGGCCTGCATGTAATATAGTATGCATCGACGGCAGTCTGCAAGTATGCAAATATTGCGCTACATGGTTGCACCACTGAAGCGATGACATTACAGCCAGCATCTCGGATAAATTTGCTGATAAGTAATGTAAAACACTATTTCTTCACCAAACAGGCAAAACCCATATTGATATTGATATTGATATTTATTTGTCATTCAACTTTACAATTCACAGTTATGGTGGACCTTCACATTTCTGTTTTTCGATCCACCATCCCTTTAATACATATAACTCTTTTCTATTAAGGTATTCTTTGCCGAGAATTTCTTGAACCATACAGGCAAAACCCATATTGTCTTGTCTACTATCTCGAAAAATGTATCTTAATTTAGCAATGAATTTAATATGAAAACTTGCCACCGACGTAGCTCAGGTGGTACCACATCTGGCTACTGATCTGAGGTTGCGCTTGGGCGGGGGTTCGAATCCTCACCTGGTCGGATCTTTTCCGAGATATTTCCATACCGTAAGAAGAAAGGCAGGCACTCACATGTTGAGTCCTCGGACTCATCACGCTATCACAAATATCATCGATGCCTGATCGGCAAAGCATTTGATACAGAATCGCTAAATAGCCAATTAAAAACAAAAATCAACTAGTGCATAGCTTTATAACCTATGCTGCATATCTTTATGTACAAGGGCTTGACGAATAACGGGCGGAGCAAAAAGAATACAGGGAGAGCGTGGAAATTCAAAGGGATACACAGAAATTAAATAAGTAGGCCTACTAGGAAAATACAAGGAGTAAAAGGGGAATACAAGAAAAACAAGGGGAACAGAGAAAGAACAAGGAAATACAAAGAGAACACGGGAATACCTGAACAAGGAAGTACCAAGAGAACAAGAGGAATACTGGAAAACAAGGGAAATACCAGGAGAACAAGGGGAATACAAAGAGAAGGGGAATACAAGGAGAGCAAGGGGAATACAAGGAGAGCAAGGGGAATACAAGGAGAGCAAGGGGAATACAAGGAGAGCAAGGGGAATACAAGGAGAACAATCTGAAGACAATGAGAAGGGGAAAACAAGAAGACAAGAAAAACAAAGAAAATACAAGAAGGACAACGAGAAGCAAAGAAAAAACAAAGAAATGTATTGATAACCAGGGAAAAGCATGGCGAAGAAGATGAATATGAGGTGAATATGAATAATACGAGGTGAAAAAGGAGAATATAAGGTGAACAAGGAGAATACAAGGTGAAAAACAACAATACAAGAGAAACAAGGATAATAAAAAGAGAAAAGGAGAAATACAAGGAGAGTATGAGAAAAGGGGGAATACAAGGAAAAAAATAGGGGATAAAAGGAGAAAGTGCAAAGACAAGGCGAATACAAGGTGAACAAGGAGAATACAAGAACAACGGGAAGACAAGGAGAACAATCGAAAGACAGTGAGAAGAAGAGGAATAGAAGGAAAACGAGAAGAAGAGAAGAAAAACAAAGAAAATACAAGAAGGACAAGGATAAACAAAGAAGAACAAAGAAATGTATGGAGAACAAGGGAAAAGCATGGAAAACAAGATGAATACGAGGTGAATAAGGAAAATACAAGGTGAACGAGGAGAATACAAGGAGAAAAACAATACAAGAGGAACAAAGACAATAAAAAGAGAAAAGAGGGAATACAAGGAAAAAATGGAGGATAAAATGAGAAAGTGCAAAGACAAGGGGAATGCAAGGTGAACGAGGAGAATAAAAGGAGAACGAAGGGAAGACAAGGAGAATACGAAGTATCAAGGGAAAAACAAAGAGAACAAGAACAGGAATATAAGTGTATCAAGGGAAAACAATGCAAAAATAAAAAGGGAATACAAGGAAAACAAGGGGAATAAAAGAAGAACAATGAGAATACGAGAACAGGGGGAAGACAGAGAGAACAAGAGTAATGCAAATAGAAGAAGGATAATACAAGAGTATCAACGGAAATTCAAAGAAAACAAGTATCATACATGTTGTACCATCGAACATTTCGACTCCATCATCAGAGAGGGCAGGGAAGTCTGTTCTCTAGGACTCATGATAAAATAACAGGTTCGATAGGCAGCTCCGAAATTTTGAATATTTTTACATGTATAACACGGTGCAGAAACCAAAAATTTCGAGTCACGTTAAATGCCGTGGACGCCATGATAAAATATGTATTCTTTACACGCTATGACGGTGCATGGGGACTCGAAATAAGAGCTCCATATTTTCATGATCTTTTGTAAAAAAAACTTGTAAATTTTAAATCCTCTATGGGGACTTTGTACTGGTCTGCCAGAAACCAAATGATGTTGGATCAATCTGGTTAAGCAGTACATACATACATATTTTCATGACATCGCCACAGAAATGAGATTGGGTGATCGGCACCACGCTCCGACCGCCTTCTACCTCCGGAAAAGATCCGATATTCAATTTGACAGTTGGCTGAGTGGGCTGTGGGGCCGTTCTGGAATTTTGGCAACGAGTAAAATCCTGCCACTGCCGTGGATTGTGCTCAAGACCTTCCAGTCCGTAGCCAGCTGCTTTACCAACAGAGCTACCTGTTCGATGAAAACTATATGTAAGTGAATAAATTTAATTTAATAACTATAAAGTTAGCAAGTAGGGGTAGAAAACAAAAATACATAATGTTGAAGAGAAAAATAATAAATATATATAAACTGCTATTATATGTTAACAGAAACGCTGTTTTTAAAGTAGAGGAAATAAACAACTTTATTATTTTATGAAGTAAAGTAATTATGGCACTGATATTCGACTGCGAAGCGCGGTTCGTCTGTACACCGAATTTTCACAAAAAAATTAAATTTTGATTTTTATCGTTTTTCGATAATTTAATATGTATAAAATGATAAAATGATTTTATTTCTTCTAATTGTCAGTTTTTAGCCCTATTCAGCAAAAATAAAATAAAAAAAAATTGTAGTAATTCTTAATGCAAAAAAATGATATCAATGAAAATTTTTCTTTTGCTAACCACTCACTGGAATTTTAAATTAATTTAGTCGGTTGTATAAATAAAGGTATGTTACATATACCCTATTTCTTTCTACATTTGTATCTTTTATAACTTCTGAGAAAAGTGCACCCAAAAATTGAGGAATTTAACATTGTAAGATATGGAAAATGTGACACCTTTTTATGCACTTTCTTATTTTTTGTGACATTTGTGCACTTTTCTCAGAAAGTATTGCACCCAGAAGGCTGAAATTAATATACAATATAAAATAATGTGATTTTACACAGGAGGCTAAAAAATTAAGTTTATTTCGTAGGAAAATCCACTGTCTTTCCCTTCTCTTTCACATATTGCATTTCTGCACTCCTGTCTATGTTGCGTCTCGTTTTCAAAATTTATCCACCCATCACAACCTAGACACACGATCACAACACTTCTCAGTATTATCCATTCCCTCCCACCGAATATCCTCATATTCATTTTCTTTCACTGCGGCTTTGGAATTCCCTACCGAGTAATGTGAGGGATTGTCAGACATCAAACCAATTTAAGAATAGACTAACGAAATATTTTTCTAACAATTCTTGTTAACAATAATAGCTGTTTCAGGTTTCTTAATGTTTAATAGTTATATATAATCTCACAGAATAAATATTTAAATTATTCACTATTATTATTATTATTATTATTATTATTATTATTATTATTATCATCACTATTTCTTACCAATGTTTATTATTGTCACACTAACATTACTTATCCAACTTTCATTATTTACTTTCATGTTGTTTTATGATCTAGATATTAATGTAATAACTATGTAACCAATTGTATTCAATTAGAATTAGAGTCTGGCTAGGCGGAAGAGAAGGCCTACTGGCCTTAGCTCTGCCAGATTAAATAAATAAATTATTAAATTATTATCTTCAGCAAAAATATAAAAAAGAAAATTAATTTGTAGTAATTTTAATGCAAAAAATGTTATCAGTGAATTTCTTTTTTCCCAATCGCTCAGTGAAATTTTAAATTTATTTGCATACATAACGCTATGTTACATATGCCATATTTTTTCTACATTTATATCTTTTACAACTTCTGAGAAAAGTACACCCAAAATTGAGGAATTTAGCATTATAAGATATGGAAGTACAGACTCCCCTTAAGAAAAGAAACAGAACATACTAAACAGATTGAAAACAACTAAAATACGGTTTACAGAAGTTCTGGCACGTAATGCTTTGCTAGATAGGAAAAAGGCCTACAATTATGAAATAAGAAACCCATTAGACATCTAAAGTATAGGAGGATCCAAAGGTCGGAATACTATTCAAATCGCAGAACCTTTATTGCACAAAAATTGAAACATAATTTCACCGCAAACGAATCGGTTTCATTTATATAAAAACTATCAGTATAAAAATTGAGCACCAAAGTCATATTGTTCTCAGGGCGTTAACACATTCTCTACTGCATTCGTGATAACATTGAATAAAACAAATCTGCGACCGCAAACAAAACTATTTAGAAAAAAACCCGCAAAAATAGCTTTGATTTGTTACATTTCGAAACAAAGACTCGCTAAGCAACCGAAGAGAACAATCGAAAACAAATACTGTACCGTTAAAACTCATTCTATTGTGAACGAAATGGTGCTACTTTTACGTAAACCTCGTCCTAACAAGTTTGAGAGACTTCAAAAGTTTCTTGATGTTTGAGTAATGTTATAACTTATAATAATAATAATAATAATAATAATAATAATAATCATCATCATCATCTTCCTAACAGGTGATAGCCCTAAAAGGACTGTTCCGGTCTACAAAAGTTTTCCCGCCATCTCTTCACAGGGCGACCCAGTGATCTTCTTCCTGTTGGTCTGTAGTTCAAGATCACTCGAGGAATCCTTGTTCTAGGTATACGCTTGACACGGTGAAGCCAGTTGTCTTGATATTCATGAATAGGGCTAGGATTTTGATGAAATTGCATCTTTTTTCTAATAAGCCAGAAACATAGCTGCTTTATTATTTACCTATATGTTATGTGATAAACTGAGTGTTTTAAAACATATTTGTTAGGGCATTTTTTTTGCATTTTTTGCCTGTTTCAACTCATAAGAGCATCTTTTGTTTTATTCGGTCATTTTTTTTAGGCATTTTCATTTAAATTTGGCCATAAATCCCCATTATTAATGTAAAATAATGTTTACTTTCTCTTGATATTTTGTTTACATATTTTGTCCATTAATACCCATTATTTTGTATAATATTTTAATCGTTTTTCTACACAAATATTGCCATTTTAATGTAGTACACCCCATGTAATGGATCAGTCCAACCACTCCTTCAATATAGACTCTTCTATACCTGCTAATTCCGATAAGAGAGATCTTGTGGTAGACTACACGAAAACTAAAAGTAAAGTAAATCCATAGTGCTACAGCCGATGAAGGGCCAAGAACGACCAGCCGACTGCTGACCTCACGTCCACATGCCGGCGCAGAGGTGAACGATCGTACATGGAAACTACATCAGGTAAAATAGTTAATTAAAGTGTACTACTTAGAAAAAATTATGTAAAATTTAATTTAATTACTAGTCTAAATATTAAGTAGTACAAAATCCTCTTTTTCTACTAAGCCAATTGTGTAAGATCAATTTTTAGGGCATTTTAAGGGCATTTTTTTAAGATTTTTAGGTCATAAATGCTTTGTCTTTAGGACATTTTTTCATGATTTATAGGTCATCAAAATCCTAGCCCTATTGATGAATATACTGAAGTACAGTTTCATTCCCAGTTCTTGTAGGATATGTTCATTTATTTTATGATTACATTTATAACCTGGTAAGGTTTATCTTGTCTCAGTAGCAATACTAGTAAAACCAAGTCCCTTCAAATGAGGGTGGAGATTATAGGAGGGTTGTAAATTTTCAGTATTCCTTTCAAAACCTTGTTATTGTGCAGGCTACCGGAACTCCAATTCTTGAAAGACAAGCTCAGTGACGGAACTACACAGTACAAAGAGAGATATTTTGTAATTTTATTTTGCGCTACAGAATGTATCAACTGGTCCCTTGCGACACTGGATGGATGGACGGCACCGCTCCATTCCCCCATCGCCATAACAATACAGACGAAGTAAGACATATCTCCTTTCTCTCTCTTTTCACAGTGAGACAAGATACATCACACAGACTCTAGTGTATCGTGCTGTTCGGCGTATAAACTTCATTTCACTGGCAGTAATTCTATCTTCATCGCTTTCTCGTTAGGTCTAAGCTTCGCTGTCGTAACAAAGGACACAATAATAATAATAATAATAATAATAATAATAATAATAATAATAATAATAATAATAATAATAATACCGATGAGATGACAATCTGTGGCGCAACAGCCTATGGAGGGTTAAGTGACACGAACCGACTTCTAGCCTCAAGTTCACATGCCTCAGCAGAGATGAACAATCATCCAATCAACGGAAGCAACATGTCAGTACGATCATCCTCCCTACCATTATTGCCGGTGTACGACGAGCACTTATTATAAGGTATGTCAATAAATTATATCCGTAAAGTAATGTATAAAGTCGTGAGATTTTATTGTCGAAAGCTGACGCGCGGAATATCCGCTAAGCAGCCTGATACTTGCCTATGTAATTTTTCGACGGCGCCGTACTAAGCGAAACCTGTTTCCAGGCGTACACTCGTTACTATGAAGTCACAAAATTAAACGACGTTTTGAAGTCACGTGCTATTTTAATTTTATAGCAATTTCTTTCCGTGTTAATCACGAAATACAAAAATGTCGTAAGTTTCGAAACGTATTAAAACTAATACCGTAATTATTTTCCGTTACAAACACTTCTGACGGGAAAGACCGATGAATGTTTCTTATTTTACATAAGTAACGGTCATAATATCTCGCTGTAAAATAAGAACGAAGTCATAAATGAAATTGTATGATTATCTAAGATCAGCAATACTCTTGAGACAAGAGTTCTGAAAACATACCGAAATGTTTTGACTTTGCATACGTAATTTGCCCGGTCAGATTACAGTAATGTAGAAGTTATTGCGATGGTTAATAACGAAGCTTATTATTTCTGGCTGCAAAACTAATTTCCTCAATTTTTACGACTCCTGATTTTATGTTAGAGTTACTCGACAAATTAATTAAAGAATCCATGTACGAAAGAACAACAGAACGCAGTAACCGTACACAAGCCAACATCAGATGAAAACCAGAAACTTTAATAGCATTCAGCATAAATGGAAACTGCATTACAGCCTAATAGCAACCGCAGGCAATGTCATGGTGGACATAGGTCATTAAAAAGCTATACGAAAGCGCATAACTGTTCATACTATCGTGACACATCACTCAGGGCACAAAGAAGTGGACTCCCGTATATGTCACTGCTGCAGTTTATTGCCTCGAGGTCGTTACAAAGTAGGAATCAACGATTTCACCACTCATGTTCATCCTCTCATCCTTTACTGATATAAATCTTTCCGTGGTGAAAACTGAAGGCACGTTATTTCAGGTCTCTTCACGAGTGCCATTACTTCAGTTTCAAAAATACTACTCTATGTTCTCTGTCGACATAGGTTATCACCAGGGAAAGAAAGTTCATGCCCTAAAAACGTGAAGAATATGTATGCATTTATGCCGTAAAAATAGATAAATATGCTACAAAATATGCATTATCAGTCTGAGATTATTTTAACTGAATAATAAGGTATAGGTAACTTCCGTTTAATCTATGGATTTTGAAGTGCTTGCCTCATTGCTGAATGCTCCATTTATGCTGTTACAGTTCAAAACTAAGCAGTGACGTATGTTTTCTGTTGTCGTTCTTCGCCTGTTGTCTCTCAGCATAGCTTTGTAGTGCAAAAAACTTCGTTCTAATTGCAAGTAGTAAGAGGGGCTTGCACAAAAGCTGTGAGCTGTTCTATAGAAAATTTTGTTGGTTTTTGGGGTGTTTTTCCTTCGAGAATATCTTGAATTTCTTCAAGTTGGTAACAGCTAGGGTTTTTGGAAAGAATATTTGCTGTTTTCTCATTCACTTTATCTCCTACATTTCCTGGAACTGATGTTAAACTGGATATTGTTCTATCGAAATGTGCTAAAGCCTGCAGTAAAGGAATGTCAATTACTAACTTGAGAGGCTACCTAGCCTATGAGGGCATCATCGTTACGTTCAAAATTCATAAACATTTATTAGTCGTGATTTCGAGGTTACACACTTTTAAAAATGAGGGGAAGACAAATACGAGTATGTAGCTACATAATATGCAGTTTCCCTGCATAAATGTTAAAATATGATGCTTTTATAAATAAAGGCAAAATATGCACTTTTATGCACAATAAAAGTAATATCATTGTATTCAGAAATTTGTCATTCATGTAGATAATCTTTCGGCATATGCACACAACGATAAAGAACAAATATGCAAATGCATGAACTTTCTTTCCCTAATTATCACACTCCCACTTACGAGGTAAACCTTCAGAAATTACTTTCAAAACTCATACACTATTACTGTGAACAAAATATTAATTACAAAACACCAGCTACCAATTCCAAATTTAAAACAAAAAGAGTCCACTGCTGTGAAGTAACAGTTAGCACATCTGACTGTGAAACGAGCAGGTCCAGGATCAAATCCTGATTGGGAGAAGTTACATTGTTTTTCCGGGGTTTCCCTCAAGCCATTAAGAGTAAATGCTGGGAAACTTTCGGGGTTGGACCCTCGATTCATCTCCCTTGCATTATTTATCACCATCATCTCACTCACACGCTAGATAACCATAGCAGTTGATAAAGCGTCCGGTCGTAAAATAACATACTAAAAACATAAAAGGAGCCTCCGGTGTAGCTCAAGCTGTAGTGTGTTGCCTGTTAATCAGAGGCTGTACTCGGGCTTGGATTCGGTTCCTGCTTGATTGATTACCTGGTTGGATTTTTACGAGGTTTTTCCAATAAAGCAATGTCAATGGGGAAATGGGAGAAGAAACAATTAAAAATTACCTTGCAAGGGAATTTGGGACTGTATGCGAGCTCCAAGCCTGTTAGCTACTTGTCTCACTTCGAGTTTCGGCGTTCCACTGAAAGAACATTAGAGCATTTTGAAGGGGAAAGCCGAAAATGGACGTAACCTATTTCTACCACCAGACGGGTAGGTGGATAAGCATCACAGAACAGCAACAGGTCAGGATCGCCGAAGATGTTAAAAATCTGCACATCAAGTGGGACTGTCGCAGTCCTCACAAGAGAAGCGATCCGAACCCTTGCACTTGCGAATGAAACTCGAGTAGGCCTATAGCCCGGGTCAGCTTACTTCACACCGTAAGGGTGAAACCTAACCATTTTCCCCCATTACTGCAAATGCTTGTGGATTGTGGTGATTTTCTAGTTTGCAGGTTGAATTTTCTTTTGCCAACTTCGTTTCGAATTTCGATACTGACAAATACTACAAATGGTAGTGATTTGTAACTGGTATGTTGGCAGCTGAGACAAATATCGACAATATTTGTCGGTAATGGAGTGCTATGAAATTAAAATTGTACTAGATTTCTGAACCGGTTACTGGAAGCTAGTGAAATTTGAACATATTAATAATTAATTAATATCAGTATTAATATTAATACATAATAGTTATTTTATGTGTTGCGTTGTGGTTATAATCAGGTAAGTTTTCGAAGTTAGAACTAATAATTCCATGTGGTCAAACAAAATACATTGTTAGGTTTGGTCTCGTGAGTTAATTGTTTAGTCAAACCAATGAATTTCGTATTGTCAGACAAAATACCTGACATGTTGAGCCCTTTCCCCGTATAGTTTGCTTATGAAAATATGTTACAAATTATTGAATTATTTAGAATAACCTTCCAACATAAAGTACGGTAAGTAAATAAGTCATTTAGTACGTAGGATCGTGTCATATCTGGTAACAGTTGGCAACACTGACAAGACGGCAATATTTGCTGTTTAGGAACTGTTCTTATGTGACCCTCACTATAAACTCGCCCCAAAGTAACGAGCCAAGTCTCCTATTTCGAGGACTTAATTTGGAAAAATTCCGAAAACTTGTGTGGGGAGCTTTTCCCCTAACTGGAAGACGAACGTCTCTGAATTCTCTGTCATATCTCCCCAAACAGCAAATCGCAATCACCAAATTCCAATAACTCTAAATAACCAATTAGGTGACACATTGTTAAATAATCGACTAAAGAAAAGTGACAGGGAATTTGAGGAAATCCCAATGATTGCGTGAAACCCTATACTCAAATTGCGGTAATAAACTATAATATGTACTTTTAAGTATCATACTATAATGCATTTCACTTTATATTCATGTAAATACTCAGCCCATATGTGTACGCCCAATATTTTCATGCTTATTGTGCGGACATCAATCAATCAGATAGGAGTGAAGCCATAAGAAGTGAGATTTAATGGCACGCACGGTTATTTACCTATGCCCCCATGTTAATTTTGAAACACCAGTGCACTCATTTTTTCAGGTATCCAGCTCTGAAGCCGTTGCTATGATTTAACTTCCAGTTTCCTAAACCTCCTATTGTTATAATAGGTAATTAACTTATATATAGACAGGAAAGCTTTACACAAGCACCGCAATAACTATAACCTATGTAGTTTTTAAGTGTTTTTAACTACAAACCAGGGGAATTCGGGTTTAATTCCTCAGGACAAAAGTACATATTTATTTTCATTCTATAGAAATCGGGTCTGTCTTTTGTCTTTTACGCTGTGCTGTCTGAAGAGGCACCCAGCAACATACTGTCCACATAACCAGGGAATGAATCTTTTTACTTCTGAATGCCTAGTGGTTGTTTATTATTATTATTATTATTATTATTATTATTATTAGGCCTGTTATATCGCAACTACCATAATTTTGGATGTAATTAAATGGAACTGTATTCAAATTGTTCGCTAAATCGTTACGCTGTTGTTAAAGTCAACAAGTCCAATGATATGCAATAATAATACTTTACACACTGTAACAGTGCTTACGTATCTTGTTATTGTTTGTATACTGGGTACTACAGATGCAGCATAATTAGCTTTAGCAAATGAAGGTTATGCAACGTGACTGCAAACACACGTTACAACAAAAATATACATTATTACACCATAAAATGTGTCATACATTACACTATCATAAAATATGTAAGAACTTCAGTTACACCAATTCGATCTTTGTCGTCTCTACTTATCGAATGATTGGAAGGAAGACAATTCATCAAAACAACGAAAATGTATTAAAAGAAAAGCAGAATGGTAAGGTACTGTCCGCATAGTCTTAACGGTACAGACTCAGTGAGAGAAGTTAGGAAGTAGACTTCATTACATAATTGGATCTGACAAGGGACGGTCGTGATGGAACAGCACGGACCTGACGAGGAGAAACATGGATTTTATATTTGTATATTCAGAGTTCCGTCCTCGAAAACGATTGTCATACCTGATATATTTACTGCTTTCCACCACTTTCTTCAGGTAAACGTTTGTATACGATCAAAGATAGAAAATACAGAAAATTCAAGGACAAAAATACTATGAATCGCAAAAAAATGCAGATATAAACAACCAGTACAATAAAATTTGCTGAAATAAAAATAAGGACATACGAAACAGAGCGAGGTAGCTCAGTGGTAAAACGCTAAACCAGCATTCGCGAAATCCCGGGTTCGAACTCCGGGGTCCGCTAATCTAATCGTGGTGTTCAGTGGTTTCTTCGATCATAAACTAGAAATCGAGTTATTTCAAAGTAAAATTCCGGATTGGTTCCCACTTCTAGCTTACTGATTTACAAGACCTAAATCCAAATCTGTAGACTACTCCGTTATAGCCACTATATGGCAATATATGAAAAAGGGGTTCATGAACCGTTAGCCGGGTATATAGATCTACCGATTTATGGTAACACGTCCGAAACATACGTCTATATAATGATCGCCAGAAGGCAGAAAATGTTATTTATAGTGCATCTTTCCAGCTTAGACATCTGTAACGGTCCCAACGAGGAGGATAACCTTGTATCTACATAGTCAATCTTCAAAATATCATTGTCAGTAATGGAAACAATGCAATTCAGACCTATTCGAAACAAGTTGGAAGTTTTGTATACCGATTACACCTCCCAGATGACGAAGACGATAATGATAAAGCGTCATCTACCATGCAAGTATATTATACATGACATAAACAAGAAATGGTCAAGTTCGTTTCTTCGCGGCCGCGGCGTACCATCACACGCAGCTTTAACTTTGTTTGGAAAGTATGGCAAGGGATGGGAATTTCATCTAGAGTACTATTGTTCGACCGTGTTATCCAGTGTTGTCTTAGTTAAAGGTACGGCGTCATTCACACCATGTAACGGAAGTCTTATCGCATATCCGTCTACTTTGGTTTAAAAAGTCTTAAGGGCCAGTTGTATATAAACAATTAACCTCAGATTAAGACATAAAATTAATTTTCAGTTATACTCGTAGCGTACTTAACTGCGGATTTTTTTATTGTACTCGTATAATTACTAACTCTAAGTTATTTCCTCTTTAGTTCAAGTTACATATAACCGACGAACCTTCTAATTAATCACATTAACTAAAGTTTACAGAAAATATTTCCGACAGAAAAGAAGTGAAAAGTTTTTCTCATAAGTACAATGGTAAGCGAGATAATCCGAAATGAGTTAGCTGCATATTCTAGTGTACCACACCTGAAAGATTTAGTCTACCTGCAAATTCAAAGGACCATTCAACAATCAACAGATTAAAAAATATTTGAATAATAGTTATAATTACAAATATAAGAGAGAAGAATCCAAAAAGGATAGCTGCCCTTGAAAAAGCGGTACCGAGCGGTAACAGCACCTAAATTAATTGTAGATCAACAATATTCTATTTTTAATTTAATTTAATTTTTATTTTATTTTATTTTTGGGGGGCAGCTATCCTCGACATGAATAATTTGTTTTTCATATATAGAACTGTACAGATGGTTATTTACAATTAACAAGGAATGTCTTAAAATATTAATGGCTATATCTTGAAGTTCCAAAAGATCGATATGGAAATGATGAAAGAAATTGATACAAAATCTCGAGATAGTGCCCCTTGCACCAAAGAGCAAGCCAATTACTTCCCAGCGACAAACGGGTATGTGGTATTTCTCTTCCAGATAAGGAAAGCAAGGTTCATAATCTCTTTTTTTTTCCAGATCTACTTCTTGTGGTTGGAATTCGGCACCCTAAAATCTTATAGTGGGATCGATTATGAAACCAATCTTTTGATTGTTATCAATTGCTATGATGGCACGTTTGGTGGAGCCAGTGGATGAAATACAATGTACTTCTTCATAAATGTCAAACTTTCCAGACTTCTTGAGACATTCAGCAATTCGGCTTCTAACCCAGTGATGACGATTGTTCCGCAACAGTTCCCCTTTTCTGCAGAAACCAAGAATATGAGGAAGGGTTTCGTACTCGTTGCAAATATGTTGCATCAATGGGCAGCTACGGTCTGTTATGGTTAGCTATTTTCATTGTATTTAGGCAGTATTTTACTACTTTTTCAATTCAGATTATGGTGAAATTATGTTACACACACTTTTAAATTACAGATTAATATTTATTTCCAGATTTCTGATTATACTATTACCTCATTTGATACTGAATTTCGTTGTGCTTCTTGTGTTTTCCAAGAGACAGAAAATCCGTTCATTGAACTCGATGACGGACGATTTAAAATTAGATTTAGATTAACAAAATGTGTTGTGAAAGAACTTGAACAAAGATTACTTCTACCGAAGAAGTTAGTAATCTTTGTTTAAGTTCACACAATCACAAACAAAAATGAATCATGCTCTGAATCCAAAGTTCATTATCCTTCTCACACGTATTGAGACGCATATTCCGGAGGCGGTGATGATTATGTTTCACGCTCATTGGCGAAACAGTCGAAAATCGATTAACTTTACATATGAATTTCATTCATGTTTTGCGATGATGCCACAACTTTACTGCAAATATCGATTAGTACTAAATCTAGTTTACACATTCAGTTAATTTTTATACAACATATGAAATAAACAACCTGGAGTTGTTTAATAAAGTTCTGTTAAAAATAACCTATAGTTAGTGAATGTTATACAATTGAACCAGTACACCGCTGTGAAGTAACCGTTAGCATGTCTGACCGTGGAACGAGCGGGCCCGGGTTCAAATCTCGGTTGGGACAAGTTACCTGCTTGAGGTTTTGTTTCGGGATTTTCCATCAACCCATTAGGAGCACATGCCGGGTAGATTTTGGTGCTGGACCCTATCGCCCTATCACCTTCATCGCACTCAGACGCTAGAAAACCATAGTCGTTGATAAAGAGTCGTAAAACAATAAATTAAAAAAAGAATTGGACCTAAGGGTAATAATCCGGAAAGACATGAAAGCACGGGATCTACAACCTTTCGTTTCTGTGTGACGCTCATACCGGCGTATTGTTGGCTGCATACGCACTAAGGCTGAGAGTGTGAGACAAGAATATCCGGCCCTTCTCCAGGGATTATGGATCGTATAATGATACGCATATAAATTATTACGGCGCCAGAAAATCGGAACGAATCAAGTCCGAGTCCACGTCATTATGCGGTAAGTTGTCGAGGTGACATTGCATGTGAAAGCTACTGGATGGCATACAAATCCATTTTCGACATTCGTGTTCCCATTTTACGCTTCAAGTTGAAGAACGTCATTGAAGACCGAAACAGTAGCCAGAATAAGCGAAAGGAGTAAAGCACATTATCAAGAAAGAAGCTGTTACGAACTATTAATATATTTTAGCTTTCGTGTACATTTCAAGTGCTGATTTTTGTCTCCTTAGACCAGAGGTAGAAGTAACACAAGGAATAACGTTTCCCGCGCTGTGTACTATGACAATATCGATTATTTTTATCTGTTTCTAAATCTAGATAGGAGTGCAAATGAACAGCGTTTTTATATTATAAGTAGACAGGCTTTATGACAGTGATCTGGCGAAGATTACGTCATATAAAATGCAGCCTGCAATACACAACAAAGGGGAATGTAGAAGGGGGAGAATACCCAGACTGCTTAACGTGAATGAACAAGTGATGGCTAAGAGAAGGGAGATCATGTCTTACCCCTCTACCCTGTTTGTGTACTAAGGCAGTGGTTTCCAACCTTTTTTGACTGACGACACACCACGATATCGCGACATACTTATTTATTTTTATTAATAATAACAAGTGCTTTTTTTCTGGAGAAAAAGATGGCGGAATTCTGTGTAGAATATTTTACAGCGGACGGGGAGATAATTACTGTTCAATGCACGAGTGTCGTTCGTTTTCAACTTCTTTTTCATCCAACTAAGACTTTCAAGATCTAAGTGAAATTCATTTACACATATTTGGGTTCCAAGATGAAAAATGCAACAAAAAGATGCCGGAACTTTGTAACGCATTTAGGTGTTCTGTTATTAACTTCTTCAGATATTCTTTTTCATTTTCAGCAAGTCGATTTTAAAAACTTTGAATTGAAGAAAAATGAAATAATTTAGCTGCTATAACCGAAGACTCTCAAAACTTCGTTTTTTTTTTTTTTTTTTTTTTTTTTGTAAAATCCTTGAATTTTGTTTGTGACTGAAATAATAGTTTCTGGGTTGTGTTGCTTAGATTCAGTTTCTCGAAAATTTCGAGAAGATATACTAGTTTCGCACACCAAAAATTATCTTCTAACAGTTTTACTAATAAACCGTGTATAGTTTTTATACGAGACTTATGCAGTGTTGAGACAGAAAACGTTACTAATAAACCGTGAATAAGCTATGGACGTATAAACAGGCTGTAACTATACAATGGGAATTGCTTTGCAGTAGTTATATACACGAAACCCCTTGTTTAAGCGTTGTATATAGGGAAAAAATGGCCGCCCCTTTAACAGCTGTTCGTATCGACTGTCATTTTATGATGATGTTTACCTTGTAACCACAGAAGAACAAACCAAAGATCATAGAATTATTAGAATAATATTGCTGTAGCTTGTACTCTTTGACCAAAATGTAGTGTGGTAATCGATTAGAGCCAGTTGTACTATCGATATTTAACGCGCCACACTAGAGCGCTCTACCGGATCCAGTAGAGAATCTCAGATATTCTATTACCTTTCGTAACGAAGTAATGACGAAACTATGACGTAGCTGTGTAACAGTTATACTGTTATACACGACATATGTAGTGATTATTAATATGGAATTTACACACGACTTATAAACGAGCTACTCATTGTATAAGTATAAGACAGTTAAACGTCTGTATATAGAGTTTTTATTAGTAAGATCGTAAAAGTTTAACATGCTCTGGCTTTTTTTCCTAAAAAATAAGAAGCTCGTTTTGAAGCTCTACCACTCCCATCATTGATGTACCCCTAGAAAGCTACATGAGAATGATTACTTTCTAAATTTTTTTTCTTTTCTTTTTTTAGTTTATTTGGCACAATCGACTGAATTCACAAAACATTTCCTCATATAAACGCTCGGGATTTTGTTTATATTCATCTCCACGCCACGTAAAACCACTTGCAAGTATTCATCACTTTATATTTACGAAATGCAGTACGTTTTTGTGAAACTTGAAGGGAATTTTCGCTCACATTATTTGAATTAACACTGCTGTCATTTGACCAAGAACTTTATTCAGATTATCTTTTTTGAATTATAAATCTGTCCATGATAAAATCTAAATAAAGCATTTTTAATAAAAAATAACCGCACTATCACCCGCTCATCCTACATAATGAAACTGACCAATATGTTCTGTCGATTCTAAACTTTGTTTATTACTGAGATGAGTAAACAAATTACCAAGCATTGTTCAGGTGTTTACTTTCATTCGAATTATCGGCAGACAAAAAAATTAAACTGAGCTTTGTTGCAGCTGTTCACATTTCATTGGTAAAGTCTGTCTCAAAATAAAATGTACAGTACTGTAATGGCAAAAAAAAAAAAACGCACCGACCCTTGCAGCTGATTTCAGAGTCACAGATTCAAATTTTGCTAGTCACAAAACACATCCATCTTGTATAATTAATTGTAGCAATGAAATCTATTGGATTTGTTCGATTTTTACCGTATTTTGTTTCGTTCAGTGCCTCAAACTTACAGATGAAAAAACTTCGAGAGTTTTATTTTCATCTGGCATCAATATTACATTTCTAGCTCTATTCGGCAAAGATAACTGCGTATTTTTACATTAAATAGCAGTACATACCTCTGGCTTCACTATCCATATTGAAATTACCACAGTTTGACACAATACACAGCACAGGATTCATCAGCTACAAGGGTCAGTCCGGTTTTTTTTTGCCACTACTGTACCATATCAAAGGCTTACATAAAAATAAGTTGTAAATATACTTTCTGGATGGCATAACATTTATTTTTCATTCCAAAATTTCGCGACACACTCCATGGGGTTGCGCGACACACCGGATGGAAACCCCTGTACTAAGGGATTGACTCGCGAGTCAAGAAATACCGACCACTGCTTTAGGATAACCGAGCAACTTGAGTGTAAAACGTCATACTTTTATAATACTGCTATTATGCATAACAAAAGTTTGTACACTGCTATTTACCAAACATGATGTGGCAATCATTTTCCCAGTACACGGTTGTTACATGTGTGCTTGCTGCTAGCTACTGTTTACAGTATCGCACGTGTTTGCAACCCGCTCAATGCACAAATAAGAGTTTAAGAAATGACTGTAATTACATAAAACGTTATTATACCAGGTGGTTATAATTAAACTGTGCTTACTTAACAAGCTCAGGGAGGAAAACTGCTGGTCAGGAACGTGAAACTTAATGTAAGCATTTTTAGGGCATGCGGAAGAGGACAACTCCCTAAAACAATGTTTCAAAACTGTTGCGTTCAAAGCTCTGTTTCCAATAGAGCTATAATCACTAAGGAGCGGATTTCTATGTAATTAAATATTATTTTCGCGTGTGATAAAACAATTGACAAAGTTACACATTCCGAACATGAAGCTTTAAGTTTAAAACCCGAATTTTATTTCATATAAAAACACACATTTTCGCAAAAAATTATGTAAATACATATTTTCAGGAAATCTATTATAAACATATAAATCTTGGATTTTTTTACTTAAATAATTTTTTACAAGAACTTTTAAACATTTTAAAACTAAATCAAGGATATGAACATTATTTAATTTAAATAAATCTCTCGCCTCTCGCTCATGTCCATCAAGTAAGGCAATACGTCTTGTTGTGATACCCTGTTATCGGGCTTCGTCAATCGATATCCTTCAAGATATACTGAAAGATGGTAGTTTAAAAAACGATTTGGCTTTCCTATTAGCAAATCTAACTTTTTTGTGTGACACCATAAAAAAAACTAGAAACATCCAAAAACCTGTTTTCTGAAACAGTGAGGTGCGTGCCGTGAAAATTAAACTAGACTCGCTACCAGGTTCAGAAGCACAATTATTAAGGGACAAATTCCAGAATGTGTTTGGGAAAAACAGTGGATATAAAAAAAATGTGTAAAGGTGCTCAAGTATTGGAGGTGCCTATAGGTGAAATTGTTTGTGTTTGTGACATTCCTCTCTTTAAATATGCACGTCTGACGTCCTATGATGTGAAAAGTCGTTGTTCAGAGATAATCGGCATGCATTTGTGATGGAGAATTTGGAAATGACCTTTGGCCAACTACTAGCACTCAAGTGTGATTGGTGAGTACCTAGTAACATTTTTTTTTTCCAAGCTAAGTAAGGTATTTTTGTCACATTAAAAAAAAAATTATTTTTAGCAAATATTTTCGTACTTTTTAGCACATAAAAATAAATATATTTAAATTTTTTAGCACATAAAAATCCGTTCCCTAGTAATCACATGTTGACGTAGCAGTTCGTAATTACGTCATTGGTCCATGGGCTCTCAGTTCTTCAAAGAAAGGGGAACCAATGCAGAAACTACGGATGAAGCGGCAGTAAACAGTGACTCTTCATCGGGCAGAGGAACTAAATTTTATTAATCTCGTTTGGACGCACAGATCCTCAAATTTTGACATTTTCAATGTTCATCCCACCAGTAACAGAAAAATGTGCTTCTTCACGTGGGACAGTCCAAGGCCAGGAGTCATAAACGTCTACCCTTGAAACTAATCGAAGAGTAATGTCGACATGTTGCTGTGCGTCATGTGATACCAACTGCTAAGTAATGTGTAACCACAATACTTCATCATCATCATCATCCTTCACGAATTAGGCCTCTGTAGACCTGTTTCGGCCCCATCTAGCAGTCTTCTTAACGGTCTTCCTGGTCGACGATGTCCTCTAGGTTTATATTGCATCATAATTTTTGGGATTCTTGAATTTTCCATTCTTCTTACATGATCTAGCCAATTGAATTTGTATCTGGTGATTTTTTCTTCTACTGACTCTACTTCTAATTGTTCTAAAATTTCTTCATTCCTTTTTCGGTCTAAAAGAGTATATCCTGCTGTTCTCCTGAAAAATTTCATTTCCGTTGCTTTGATTCTGTTCATGTCTTTTTTCTTTAATGTCCAAATCTCGCTTCCGTATAGAAGGGTGGGTAATGCTAGTGTATTATATATTTTTATTCTTGTAGATTTTTGTACTAATTTAGCTTTTAATGTATTGTTTATTATTCCTAGAATTTGTGTAAATTTGGTAATTTTCTTGTTCACATCTTTTTCATTTTGATAAGATATTTCACAACCCAGATAATTGAAATTTTGCACTTGTTCGAGGCATTGGTTATTGTGTATTATCTTACTTCTCACTGGGTCTTGTCCTAAAAATGCCATTACTTTTGATTTTTGTGCTGAAATTTCCATCCCAAAATCTTTTAATATTTCATTTAATGTATACAATCCTCTTTGTAAATTATCCTCTGAATTGGAAATTATGACTTGATCATCGGCATAGAGTAAGGTATTTAATGTTAGAGCACTGGTTATTTTGATTCCTGATGTGTAGATTTGGTTCCATTTTAAAATAATTTCATTTATATAAATATTAAATAAAGTTGGTGATAGTGGACAACCTTGTCGAACTCCATTATTAACTAATTTTCTTTCGGATATACAGTTATTTATTTTGACACTTATTTTGCTGTCCGTGTAGATTTCTATTATATTTTGGAATAGCAAATTTGGAATATTTTTTTCTTGTAATATTTCGAATAAAAGGTCTCTTCGGACTTTATCAAAAGCTTTCACAAAATCAATAAAAGCTATATGGGTTTCTAAATTAAATTCTCTTCTTTTTTACCACAATACTTATGAAGTGCAAAGTCTGGAACTTTGGTATTTGGCAAGCCTAGGGTAAATAATTCTCCTTTTAGAGCTGGTTCAGTAGCCACAGTTTACTTATAACCTCATCGTATAATCTTAAGCTTTAAAATTGTATAGAGGAAGTGTTACAAATATGGAATACCATTTCCCCCCCCCCTCCCCAATTTTGGAACCTATATGTTTTGAATACTCAACGTAAAGTATCGACCTGTTTATTGCTAAATGTCCTTTCGAATAGTACGTCGGACTTAGAAGTTCGTAAGATGTTATAAAATGTTTGAAAACGTAATTTACTTCATAAAAATAGAGGTACAAATATGGAATGTTATTAACAAGTTACAAGACTAACAAAACTGCAAAGTCAAAATAGTCTCTACTAAGAAAAGCAGAGAACAATCATTCAGTATCTTCATTAGAAGGTGTTTTTTCCAACCGTAATACTAAATACAGATGAATCGTCTCTCACTTTTTTCTCGAACATGTTTCATCGCTTCTTGCATTGACTTTTCATTCCACTATTTCTTGCACTGCCTTTTCATTCCACTGTTTTCTAAGTTTGTTGAAAGGTCAGGTTTTCCCTCCTCCTACAGGTACCAACACTAGTAACGAAACAGAAAATCAGGGTAAATACTAATAGTAGTATTTCGTATTTGTGACACACTGATGTTATTAGTCGTAACCTCAAAACATATCATAATTTAAAAACGAAATCAATTAAACATACATTGCTATAAACGTAGATTATTTATCTTTAAGAACATAAAGTATATAACTAATATTTTTAATATTGAGGAATAACAATATATATTCAAAAAAATAACTTATCGCCAAAATATTCACTTTCCTCGAAAACGCAACAGTTCAGCTTCTAACTGCAAACTAACACATTCCCGTGAAAGAGTATGTCAGTGCGTAGTAAAGGCTGGTTCACAATAAACCGGGAACGGAAACAAGAACGAGAAGGGAAATATTGTTAAATGTATTTTAATATGAGCATTCACAATTAACTATTGTGAACGCTCACATTTGAAAAAAAAAAATTAACATTATTTCCGTTCTCGTTCTCGTTGTTTCCATTCCCGGGTTATTTTGAACCATCCTTAATCTGGAAAGCTTCCGCTAGAATACTACACGTCTCAGGTCGAATATCACACTACTTCATATTTGTAACATTTGCTTTACGCATGCGTACTTAGTGGTCTCATTATTTTATTCGTGTTTGTTAAGTGTAAGCTTATATTTGATTGTTAACAGTAATACCGGTATAAAATGAGAAAAAAAATGAAATGCTGAAATAAGGGAGAGGGGGGGGGGAAATTAAGTTAAAGTAATTACAGTAACCCTATATTATATTCTAAAACAAAGATTTAAATGGGATACGCGTGAGGGAAGAATATGGGATTAAATTAACGAAAACAGTAATAAAATGAAAAATGAATGCAAGAAAAATGAGGAAGACATACAAGATGAGTAGTTACTCTATAGGTATGTTTTACTTCGTAGCGTAATATGTTGAAATATATAATTCCTTTGACTGGGCCGGGTGGCTACGAGATCTAAGGCGAGCTCCCATTAGGCGGCACGATCTGAAGGTTCGTGCATTCGAATCCCGCCTCGGGCATGGATGGATGTCCTTCGTTAATGCTCTATCCTATGAGTATCTCTGTGGAAGGCCCTCCGCTCTGCAGGCTAGGAGAGGCCCACATATGTCTCGGTGCGTAGTGTGGTTCACAGCATCGTCCCCTCCCTCAAAGGTATTTAACACAACAGGGCAAGATTAAACGAAAACGGATAGGAGGAAGAAAACATTATTTCTTATAGGAGAAAATACATAAGTATGGAGCAATTTTCTCAGTAATACCACAGTCTACTATATGCAATCATGACGCTCAATACGTAGTAAATATGCATCCATAGATAGTTGCTAACCACTAGGATCGCTACTATCGCCTCATCACAGCAATGCGAAATAGTACCGGCACAGTCTATTCTTCCTAGCACCCTCACAACTCAAGCTTCGTGAATGTATATACTAGACTGTGGTAATACCACGATCACATTAGCCTTACAGCGGCTTCTTCTGTTCTAGTAGGCCGCGCGTTTGACTCCAAGTAGTCTAACCGTAAGTGAAACTCATTTTAATCTCGAAGACTTTAGTACTACCCTATTATCTTATTTATTGCGTACCGAAGTTAATTCTTCACACAATGAATAAAGCGGTCCAAAATGAAAATGATTGGTTACTTGTGAACATCTTACGTCCATCTGTGACACTGTACAAAATGGGGAGGTTTACGTTTTATACCACGACGTATATGAGAAAGTAACAATTCTCGCCCCAGTAAGCCCTAATTTTAGGGCACGTCCGCTGTGTCCTGTATAGAATGCGAGTGCTCCCAACCGTGAAGGCACGAAGGCGGCACGTAGTTTCACGACTCTATCTGCACCGACTCCCACGCAACAGATTCTACTGGTTTATTTTTATCTCTGTACCATTCAAGTCTAGAATGATGTTAATTCAAAACTTAGGTGAACGTGAAAAGGATCTCCTACCTGTAAATCATACGTTCAATGTACGTAAACTTCGTTGTTTTCCGTGTTTTTCTATGCTGTATATAGAGGGGCGATACTTTTGTGAGAGATCAAGACATCAAATACCCAACGCCAGGTATCCTGAGAGAAGAATTTCGTGGTTTTCTCAGCCAAATTCTGTAACCCGCTTGGGCTGATTATCTAGTTCAGGCCTGCAGAACTGTAGCTCTTGAGAGCGACTGCTTTCCTCCCCTTTCTTACCCCCACCCACCTTTTCTACCTGTGCGGTCACGGCGTTCTAGTTACGCTCGGCTGCATCAACATTCATTCTCGGGGCGGAAGTCGATCATCCCCAATAGAAGTGGAGTGACGCTGACGTCATAGTTCCCCTACTTTGCGAGTCATGCAGGCCTGATCTAGTTGAACTTTTTTCTGAGGTTCAGCCCAACTGTTAGACAAATATCACGTTGACGAATCTTCAGTCTCAATTCGCCAAAACATCATTCATTAATTTCATCCAGTTTTCTCCCCAAGGGCAGTTCTTTCACTGCAACCTAGCATATTCCAATCCTTCCTATTTTCTACCTTCCTCTTAGTCTCTGCATATGACCCATATATCTCAATGACGTCTATCTTCTTTTGCCCCAAACTCTTCTCCTGTTCAGCATTCCTTCCAGTTCATCTTCAGTAGGCAGTTCCTTCTCAGCCAGTGACCCAGCCGATTCATTTTCCTCTTCTGATCAGTTTCAGCATCATTCTTTCTTATCCAATCTTTCCGAGACAGCTTAATTTCTTATTCTGTCTGTCCAGTTCACACGCCCCATTCTTCTCCATTTATCTACATTTCAAATGCTTCTATTCGCTCCTCTTCACTTCGCCGTAATGTCCACGTTTCTGCTCCCATACAATGCTACACTCCAAACAAAGCCTTTCACTAGTATCTTCCTGTTCTTTTTCCACAGTCAGCAGAAGATGCTCCTTTTTCTATTAAAAACTTCCTTTCCCATTGCTATCCTTCTTTTGACTTTTTGGGAGCAGCTCATGTTACTGCTTATAGTATACAACCCAAGTATCTGAAGCTGTCCACTTGCTCTACTGTCTCATTTAGAATTCGCAAGTTTACCTTCTTTATTTTTCTTTCTATGACCAAGGTCTTCGTTTTATTTGCATTTATCTTCATCTCATACTGCTCACAGTTGTTACTTAGATCCCGTAGCATATCCCTTAGTATCATCTCCTCTTCTGCTAACAACGTCATATGACCAGCAAATCTTATACACTTTCTTCTTCTTCTTCTTCTTCTTCTTCTTCTTCTTCTTCTTCTTCTTCTTCTTCCTGCTATCACTCCTCCCATGTTCTGAAAACAGTTCTTCACTGAATCCTCCAAGTAGATGTTGAACAGATAGGGTGATAATGGGCATCCTTGATGTCCTACTCCTCTTCCAATCTCACTTCCTTCTGACGTTTATTCTACACTGACTTTGACTCGTTTCTATTCTTAGTACATGTTCTTTTCAGCTTCTTTAGCATCACTCATTTTATTAATTATGTAACATATATTCAATTAATTTCTCATTCCTTAAATTTTCATTTAATCAGTTATACTGTTAGAACATTTTTCAAAGATGTTAGAAATTTCATTTCTGCTTGAATCTTGCTAATATCTTTCTGTCTCGGTGACCAAGTTTCTGAACCATGAAATTATATCCATGAATTAGGTTACTGAACCTCTTTAATTTAAGTACCATTAATAATAAAAATAACGATTATCTCGTCCTTAACCTCACTGTTGATATGATAATTGCCATGCAGACGTGTTTTAAGAGCGATAACCTTCTTCCAAAGCAAAATGGTAATGAGATTCTTATAGTGAAATGGCTGAGTGGTTGAAGAGGACATCCTGAACGTGAGCCTAAACCTCAGTTTCGAAACTGCAACCGTTTATCACAATTTCCAAATATCTCTTGCCGGGATTTGAACATGTGATTCCGGCATGTAGAATGGATAATGGTGTGCCACAAGAGAAATAACAAACAAAAACTGAGTTATAAGCGAAATGAGTTAAACGTGCTGTAGGCTATTCTGATATAGAAAGTAACAATAGGTCTGCACAATCTATACTAATAATAAATCTGTAGCCAAAATTTTTCTGGTAATTTTCGATTTTCCAAAAATAATTGGTGTTAACATGTATAATTAACCATCCAGAAACCGAAAATCGCTTTTTTGAAATATTTGTCTGTCTGTCTGTCTGGATGTTTGTTACCTTTTCACGCTATAATGGCTGAACCAATTTATATGAAAATTGGAATATAAATTAAGTTCGTTGAAACTTAGATTTTAGGCTATATGGCATTCAAAATACTTCATTTAAAAGGGGGGTTATAAGGGGGCCTGAATTAAATAAATCGAAATATCTCGCTTATTATTGATTTTCATGAAAAATATTACATAACAAAAGTTTCTTTAAAAATAATTTCCGATAAGTTTTATTCTACACAAAATTTTGATAGGACTGATATTTAATGAGATAAATGAGTTTTAAAATTACAACAACTACGACATCTAAGGTGATGTACTGAAATAAAAACAAATGACTTCGTCTATAAAGGGCCTTGGACAACAACAATCGAAAGCTATTAAACATAGCCTAAGAGAATGTTTCTGTGTTTGTATGGAGTAATATCGGAAGCTAATTAATTGTTTAATTATTATTTCACCATTGGAAAGTGTAGTTTCTCTAGATGGACATAATTCTACAATGTTATTACTGTAACTTCTGAAACATATAGCACGTAATATAAAGTATACACATTAAAACTAAATGACATGTCAATATTCATTAAACTATGGTTGCATGTAATAACAATTAAGAAACATGTTAAAGAAATTGTCATTGCACCAAATGATTGCTCTCTGGACCAAAATGACAGCATTTTAATTATTTAAATACAATTTAAATTAAGTAACATATTAAAGATTTATCCTTCTATCAAACACGAATGTTCCCTGGATCAAACGTCCTATTTTAATTATGTAATTACTATATATTTATTTCTAACAGGTGCAGCGGAGCGCACGGGTACGGCTAGTAAACAATAAAATTGGTAATGTCCCTATTAAAAACTATGCTGATACCATTCGAAAAGAATGCAAAATATGAAACAGAGAAGCAATTAAATGGTGATAAGAGAGTTTAGCTTTTCTTTCCTATGTCCCTTAATAGCCTTCCGATAACAAGTCGGATATCCTACAACACACGTGTTATTGTAAGTCTTTGGAAAATGTTTTACCTTTTTTTTTTTTTACAAACTGAAAACAGCAGACGTACATTAGCATTTTCATGAAATCTCTGCAATTATCTCACTGAATTCCCAAGTTCCGTAATGTTAATTGAAAATATTTTCTTTTTACCTTTACTAGTAAATACATTAATCTCCAATCTCTAACATGTTAAAAAGTTAGATAAAAAGTATTACAATCCAAATTCGCGGAACGCACGACAGCAGTAAATATTCTCACATACCTGTTCCGCCATAAATTATATCGACATAATTCTGAAAGTGTGTGTCCTTCCCGTGCCTCTTTTTATATTCAAGGTTAGACATTGCATGTCTGTTTCAAGGAATTCTTCCATGTAAATCTGGTCAGAACTGCTACTGTAGTGCTTCTGATAGCGATAACTCAAACGGAACCGCAAGTTGAGGGTTTTGGCATGCATCTATACATGAAGTACTTGCAGCTTAACGTCAATATTATATACTGTATTTGGTTGCGATAACCACGCATTTCATGTCTATTTCTATAAACCGCATGTAAAAAATTAGCAAATTTAATACAGTATTATAGAGAAATCAAGTTATTTCCGTGTACAGTGACAGAGAGCGGGGCAGCGAGAGCATGTGTTCAAGCCCAGGTGATGCAAGATATATTTATCTCGTTACAACTGCAAGGACGTCTCTTAGGTTCACTCAGCATCCCATAAAAGTCGACAGCAGACCTTTGACTGGGTAAAGGCATGACCACACCACCTCATCCTAGCGCCGCCGAGATCTATAAATCAATGTCGCACAATCTATTTACCACATGCGCTTAGTGAGTATAAAGGAACACCATTACTTATTTCTATTATAGGGTAGCAGCAGCAGCAGCAGCAGCAGCAGCAGCAGCAGTAGTAGTAGTAGTAGTAGTAGTAGTTTAAATTAAATTATGGTTTATTTAACGACGCTCGCAACTGCAGAGGTTATATCAGCGTCGGCGGTGTGCCGGAATTTTGTTCCGCAGGAGTTCTCTTACATGCCAGTAAATCTACTGACATGAGCCTATCGCATTAAAACACACTTAAATGCCATCGACCTAGGCCGGGATCGAACCCGCAACCTCGAGCATAGAAGACCAGCGCTATACTGACTACACTACCCAGGCCGGTAGTAGTAGTAGTAGTAGTAGTAGTAGTAGTCGTAGTGGTAGTCGTAATGGTAGTACAAGTGGTAGTCGTAATGGCAGCGGTAGTCGTAATGGTAGTCGTAGTGGTACTGGTAGTCGTAGTGGTACTGGTAGTCGTAGTAGTAGAGTAGTGGTAGTAGTAGTGGTAGTAGTAGTAGTAGTAGTAGTAGTAGTAGTACCACAGTTTAGTATATAGTCACGAAGCTCAATATGTAGTAAATATGCATCCACAGATAGTTGCTAACCACTAGGATCGCTAATATCGCCTCATTACAGACAATACGAATTAGTACCTGCATAGTCTATTGTTCCTAGCACCCTCACAACTCAAGCTTCGTGACTGTATATACTAGGCTGTGGTACTACAATGAAACACTGATATAACGCGGCTTTTATTCGCGGTGAATCAGAAGGCGAATTGAAATCACGGACGAGATGGGAGAACAGTGGATAAGCACAACATAATGCACCACAATATTTAATGTTATACCATCAAATACACAAAATTAATAACTTCTCTCCTATCTAAAAGATTTTTATGAAACTACACATAACTTACTGGTAGCACATAAATGTAATCGGAATTTATACACAAAAATATTACTACCTATAACTTCGGTACAAAGTTGTGTAACAATCTGTTACGAGAAAAATTATTAATTTTGTCTAAATGCACTACTTATAAAGGGCTACTTCCTCTTACACAAATGTAACAGGAGTTATACATAAAAATTTGTTACCTGTAACTCCTGTATAAAATTCCAGAATAGTCTGTTAGTTGCTAATTTTGTCCAGGTAAATTTGAATTCTGACTCACTATAGCGTCCTATTTTTTATTCATTTAAATGAGCTGAAGCACGTAGAGGCATGACATAAACATGAATGCAAGAACTTCCTCTATACTATATGACACATCATAAATGCATACTTACATATTTTCTAACTCTAGAAAAATAGAACGCAAATTATCAATACTGATAAATTATGTAACGTCTAGAATTTCCTCTCCCTCAAATCTTAACGTTAAAAGTTTACATTATAAGTAATTCACAATACACTTCTGCATGATAAACCACAACTACGGTACTCAAACTGAGCGCATAAATTCAACTCAGGACGGAAGCAGACTGGCGATAACGATTCTACAAATTTACAATGTTCAGAGTCTCCCGAAAAGGAATTTAACAATAACATTTGTACAGTCTAATAGCCAGATTATTATAGAATACTTATATAGTGCGTTCGTAGCTCGGTCGGACAACTAAAACATTCAAGTTTGAAAATTGTACTTTCAATAATTGTTCCTTTTAAAATTATTCATGTTTATTTTTTATTTCATCATCCTTAATTAAAAGTTTTCTTGTTTATTTCATAATCCCTAATTAAAACTTTTCTAACACTTGTTTATATTATTTAGGTTCCGTAAACTGGGGTTAGTTTGAACAGAAGGAAATTTTGAACATTTTTTCAGAAAATCATATTTAGGTTTCTACATGCTGCACTTGTTATAGATGGAGGTAAATTACCATAAAATCATTCTCATACCAAATTTACCTCCATCTATAACAAGTGCAGCATGTAGAAACCTAAATAGGATTTACTGAAAAAATGTTCAAAGTATCCTCTGTGTTCAAAGTAACCCCAGTTTACGGTTATGTTATAACGGTCCGGCCGAGCTACGAACGCACTGTACATTGGTTTATCATTTAAACAGCGACTTTGGTTTTTCGTCTTTCGTCTATTTTGCTCAACTTTGCCACGTCGGAGCTCAGCCCCGGATCAGTAGTCAAAGGCGCTATCGCCCGAGCTACGCCGATGGCTCTTAGACATTGTTAACTGAAGAGATATAATAATGAAAACATGATTATTAAGTTACAAATCGGGAAAACGAGAAACATTGGACGGCCCAGATCAAGATAGAGAGATAATCTCAAACTTTCCTGAAGAAGAAAATGTGCCCTGAAGATCGAAAACATGTCGATAACATTATGAAAGTAAACATAGTGATGATGATGATCATGAACATTTGCACGAACTTTCTACACATCACGCGTATTCAAGAGTTTATACCGTAATCTGATCATTTCCAGAAATGAGTTCTTGAAAGTAATGTTACCCACTAATGGACTACAGTGAAACTTCATAACGGACACCGCTACTAAGAAAATTAATGAAGACACATGTATTTCTAGAAGCACTTTTACACCGTGCAACGGTTAAGATACAACTTTCACGCTGTGTGGAAGCTATGTCGTGAGTTCGAATCTCATCTCAGTGAGAGACCATATACAGAGCGGAAGTTATATAACTATGCAGATTAAAGGGGGTCTAGAATACATAAAAATTAATAAAAAAAACGATGATGCGTTCTGTAATTAAGTGTATGGTTAATTACACTATTCACCTTGTAGCATGAATTTTCGATTGGTCAATAACGTTTCAGAACCCCCTTAAAATCAACCGATCACAGTTGTGTTTCTTGAGATGCTTTGTAAGGAAAACGCCTCGTACAATACTTCAGTGTCAATCACAGAAACTCAAGTAATGCCAACAAAATTTAACCTTGAAAATTGCGTTTTCAATAACTGTTACTTCAAGTAATGCATATATATTATTTTAATGTACCGAAGTACATATGATATTTCCATGCAGATATTCTGCGTCATCATACGATGAAAGAGTAATGGAACGGAGAAAAATTCTCTCCGGCACCGGGATTTGAACCCGGGTTTTCAGCTCTACGTGCTGACGTGTCAGCTGGAAACCCAAGTTCAAATCCCGGCGCCGGAGAGTATTTTTCTCCGTTCCATTACTCTTTCATCGCATTCAAGCAATGCACTATCACCTTTACTTTTTAACTTTGCTCTAGAGTATGCCATTAGGAAAGTCCAGGATAACAGAGAGGGTTTGGAATTAAACGGGTTATATCAACTGCTTGTGTATGCGGATGACGTGAATATGTTAGGAGAAAATCCACAAACGATCAGGGAAAAATACGGGAATTTTACTTGAAGCAAGTAAAGAGATAGATTTGGAAGTAGGCCTAAATCCCGAAAAGACAGAGTATATGATTATGTCTCGTGACGAGAATACTGTACGAAATGGAAATATAAAAATTGGAAATTTATCCTTTGAAGAGGTGGAAAAATTCAAATACCTGGGAGAAACAGTAACAAATATAAATGATACTCGGGAGAAATTAAACACAGAATAAATATGGGAAATGCGTGTTATTATTCGGTTGAGAAGCTTTTATCATCCAGTCTGCTGTCAAAAAATCTGAAAGTTAGAATTTATAAAACAGTTATATTACCGGTTGTTCTTTATGACTGTGAAACTTGAACTCTCACTTTGAGAGGGGAACATAGGTTTAGTGTGTTTGAGAATAAGGTGCTTAAGAAAATATTTGGGGCTAAGAGGGATGAAGTTACAGGAGAATAGTGAAAGTTATACAACACAGAACTGCACGCATTGTATTCTTCACCTGACATAATTAGGAACATTAAATCCAGACGTTTGAGATGGGCAAGGCATGCAGCACGTATGAGCGTATCCAGAAATGCATATAGAGTGTTAGTTGGGAGGCAGGAGGAAAGAAGAGCTTTGGGAAGGCCGAGACGTAGGTGGGAAGATAATATTAAAATGGATTCGAGGGAGGTGGGATATGATGATAGAGACTGGATTAATCTTGCTCAGGATAGGGACCAATGGCGGGCTTATGTAAGGGCGACAATGAACCTCCGGGTTCCTTAAAAGCCAGTAAGTAAGTAAGTAAGTAAGTAAGTAAGTAAGTAAGTAAGTAAGTAAGTAAGTAAGTAAGTAAGTTCAAGTAATAAATAAATGTCCTTAAAAACATTTCGTGTTCTTATTATGTTAATGTAACATTTTAGTTTATCTCACTTTTGAGGTAAAGTATTAGGCTATTGTTTAGTATTTCCGCTCTGAATAGTTGGCAATAGCATTTAGTATGGGGTGATAGAGAGCAGATTGTTTTTTACAAGGAAACAATGTCTCATTATTATGTTTTATAATAAATATCATCATTTCCGTAAGTAATTCGCAAGTTACTTAATTTTATTCGTTGAATAATCTTATTAAATTGCATTCGTGATTTTATCTTATTAGCACAATTTCAAACAGCACTCGTGCAATTACTACAGAAAATTAGGTTGAAAGTCTGCACAGTTCGGCAACAGGGTAACGCCACAGTCGACTATATACAGTCACGAAACTTGAGTTTTAAGGGTGCTAGAAACAATATACTGTTACGGTACTATTTTGCATTGTCTGTAATGAGGCGATATTAGGGATCCTAGTGATGAGCAACTATCTAATGTATGCATATTTACTACGTATTGAGCTTCGTGACTGTATATACTAGACTATGGTAACGCCGGCTCACCTAGGAATACACACGAAGTCAGAACTGAATAGCAGCATTCAGTCCCTTGGTCACTGCAGTAGGGTTGCTAGATTTCGTAATGGCAAGAAATAACAATAGGTGTTAATTTAATTTACAAGAAAACCGTCAATTGTATTGAGACCTGCAACGAGATGAATCATTCCTTATCAGTTTCTCTAATACATACATACATACATACATACATACATACATACATACATTAATTATCGGTTTTTCCGATAATTAAAGTATGTATGTATGTATGTTATTATGTAGGGTGTATTGTAAAATTAGGTATTTTATTTATGTTTTATTATTATTGTGTTAAATTGTATTGTGTATTCTTATTGTATTGTGTATAAAATTGTATATGTATTGTAAAATTGTATTGTGTACTGTAAATTTTATTGTGTATTGCTTATCATTTTATTGTGTATTGTTTATATTGTGTATACCACTGCCACCGGGTGCTTGCCCACTTGCAGTGTAAATAAACACATACATACATATATGTATGTATGTATGTATGTATGTATGTATGTATGTATGCCGTTCAACTAATATTTAAAAAATACATACATACATACATACGTACATACGTACGTACATACATACATACATACATACATACATACATACATACATACATACATACATACATACATACATACATACGTACGTACGTACGTACGTACGTACGTACCATGGTGATATTCAACAAGTTTAACAACCAGTTCTCTCATGTGTATGTTAAACAATGTTTCAAGCAAGTGATAAGGTGAGAGCATAAACTTGTAAAATTGTGAATGGAGTTTTAAAAATCAGTACAACCTTAAAAGAACTCAGGAAATTAGTGGTACTTATTTAAAATAATGTAAAAAAATAGCCATGGAAAGCGACGCTGATTTAAGTTACAGAAAAAAATAGATACTGACAGTCGTATAACAGCGAGACGTTAATTCATAGTAAAAGAGAAATTTCGAAACAAAGTTCCAACGAGCTGTGAAAGACAGCTCAAGAGCAAATAGCGCAATAAACTGAGCTATAAGAGAAATCCGCAGATTTTCCATAGAGATAACTAATAGAATATCGACAAAGATGGAATAACAGCAAAGAATTACATCAAATCTTTCCTCCTCTCAAGCCTAAAAATCTATACTACTAGTAATAAATCTGTAGCCGAAATTTTTCTGGTAATTTTCGATTTTTCAAAAATAATTGGCCCTAACCTATAATTAACCACCCTGAAACAGAAAATCGCTTTTTTGAAATTTTTGTTTGTATCTCTGTCTGTCTGTCTGGATGTTTGTTACCTTTTCACGCGATAATGGCTGAACCGATTTATATGAAAATTGGAATATAAATTAAGTTCGCTGTAACTTAGATTTTAGGCTATATGACATTCAAAATACGTTATTTAAAAGGGGGGTTATAAGCGGGCCTGAATTAAATAAATCGAAATATCTCGCTTATTATTGATTTTTGTGAAATATGTTACATAACAAAAGTTTATTTAAAAATTATTTCCGATAAGTTTTATTCTTTGAAAAATTTTGATAGGACTGATATTTAATGAGATAAATGAGTTTTAAATTAAAATACAATGCCATCTATGGCGGTGTAATGAATTGAAAACAAATGACTACGTATTTAAGGGGCCTTGAACAACAACAATCGAAAGCTATGAAACATAGCCTACAGAGAATGTTTCTGTGTTTGCATGAAGTAATATCGAAAGCTAAATTAACAGATTTGTATAATTAATTATTATTTCACCATTTGAAAGTGTAGTTTCTCTAGATGGACATAATGCTATAATGTTATTACAGTAACTTCTGAGTGCTCTCTGGGCCAAAATGATAGCATTTTAATTATTTGAATACAATTTAAATTAAGTAACATATTAAACGATTTATCCTTCTATCAAACACGAATGTTCCCTGGATCAAACGTCCTATTTTAATTATGTAATTACTTTATATTTATTTCTAACAGGTGCAGCGGAGCGCACGGGTACGGCTAGTACCAAGTAAATCTAGAAGACACTACACACCGAACAGAATCCATTACCTATTCCTCGAAGAAAGATCACGATGGAGCTTAAAGGATCATTAACACCATTAGTGAAGCGACTTTCCACGCTGGAGGCCCAAGTTCAAATGTCGGTCAGTCCAAGTAGAGTTTGTGGTAGCCTCTAAAGGCGGAAATATGGCAAGTTCAGAGTTAGCCTATCTACTGCCGTTTACCGTTCCATCATTTCACACGTTCCCCATAACTGAGGAGTTTCCTGAAACAACTTAACGTATATTATTACGATGTATCGAAGTACATATGATGTTTCCGTGCAGAAATTCTGCGTCATAATATGGTGAAGGATGAGTGGAACAGAGAAAAATTCTCTCCGGCACCGGATTTGAACCCAAGTTTTCAGCTCTACGTGCTGACACTATCCACTAAGCCACATCGGATTCCCATCCCGATGTCGGATTGAATCCTCTCAGTTTAAGTTCCACCTCTTTGGTTCTCTCTAGTGGTTTACCCTCATGCACTGCGTCTCTGTTCCACTCTTTCTTCATCATATGATGACGCAGAATATCTGCACGGAAATATCATATGTATGTACTTCGGTAGGCTACATCATAATAATATATGATATGCGAAAAATAATCACTTTGTGATTTAAGACGGCGCTTACTCCGTCGGATCCTGGCCAGTTAGTCACTCATAACGAGTGCACCTCTGCACATGTGTGGACGTTGTGCCTTTGTCATACATCTATGACGCAGTGCATGAGGGTAGGCCACTAGAGGGAACCAAAGAGGTGGAACTTAAACTGAGAGGATTCAATCCGACATCGGAACGGGAATCCGGCGTGGCTTAGTGGATAAAGCGTCAGAACGTAGAGCTGAAAACCCGGGATCAAATCCCAGTGCCGGAGAGAAATTTTCTCTGCTCCACTCATCCTTCAACTTAATGTATGTTACGTCGTTTTTCCATTTCCAGCAAATATTGAATCCTTAACAACACAACTTCCTCCTGCCTGACAAAATATTAGACTATTTCCCTCCAGCAATCACGGCGACCTGTAGGAACCTTTGAATGTCGTTCTGCGCAATGTTGTTATTCGAAATCTGAAATGTTTGATGCTCTGTACCTCCAGAGAACGCCTCAATTCATATTAACGATTCTCACTTATCTAGAAAGCAACGTAGAGAAAATTTAGTGCACCGTCTGATCTCAAAAGACTTCTTCACAAGATCAACAAAAAACAGGGGAAGCAACTGTGGAAATTCATAGTTTGCGACAATGTCACAATTAGATAGGCCTATCATACATTATAATTATTATTATTATTATTATTATTATTATTATTATTATTATTATTATTATATGAAGCACCGTATCAGAATTATTATTTCTGTTATTTTTAATTATAGCAATAAATTATTCCTGGACATCTCTGGAAGAAAATGATTATCCAGATCTTGAATAATTTAATATAAAACATCGATATATTAATTTCAGATTAAAGTTCCACTGAGTGCGTGGCACAATAAGAGATAACGCATTTCATAAAAAAGCAACATTGTCCATATTCAATTACATAAGTGTCAGAAAGATAGTTGTCCTAACTCTGACTAAAAAACTGTATTATGATATCAGAACTAATGAGCGAAATTGAGGTCGTCAGTATGAAATTTCCATGAAGATCGAAGATAACAGGTAGCAAATAGATTTAACTGAAATGAACGAACTGAACTACGGAGGGGGGGGGGGGAACTAGCCAATATAATCATCATTTATAGCTATTCAGGAATTAGATCCTGTGACCCGTTGTTCTTACTTTTGTGATTACGAAAGGAAATCTTAAATTTCCTGCCGGAAATAAAACTCGGATCCGCTAAATCAGTAGTTGCTAACGCTACCGTTTGAATAAAAATGGAACACCTGGAGAAACTAGTCATCATTAGTTAGGCCCAAGTATGTTCCGGTTTCACAGAATAGGAAAACATGTTTTTAATAATATGTGCCACCATATAATAGCCTGGCAACCTCGATTGTTGATTATAGCTGAAGCTACAAATACCATATTAATAACCCTTCAATTCTCACACTAGTTTATTAAACCTTGTCGGACTGTAAAGAAAACAACTATCGCAATGTACATATTTTATATGTTGTACAATATTATTTTATTTATTTATTTATCCATGACCATAACGAAAAGATGCCTTTACTAAATACTTTTGCGTTTGTAAAGTAGGCTTTTATTCAACATTACTTTATTTCACTAGTGAGATAAAGACTTTACCTCACAGTTCATTAGTATTTTCTTAGTACCCGGGTACACACGTATACTTTTCCATTCAACTATTACTCAAGAAGTTAATATATTAGTTACTATAATATAGATGCCTTTAGTCCTGGTTTCATACAGGGCTATTAACCTGGCTCGAAATGCTCAGGGGGTTAAAACTGTAACTGAGTATATTCGAGTAATTCTTGGCAGGCGCGTCCTAGTCGCGGGGGTGGACGCTCTTAGGAGTGACTTAGTTCTGCCAAGGACCTAGTCTCGTGGGGTATAACACGAAACCCTTGCCCAGGGATACGGGTGAAGACCTCAACAGCAAATTGGCGGAGAATATTAATTCGGTACGACAAATTTGGTGGAAGAGGCAACCCTCCTATTGGGGATATACAATAGAGGGGGAGATGAAGACTCCAAAGCCTAGGAAGGCAATCATCTAGGAGAAAGTACTCCAAAATCAAACTCTGGCCCTCCTCGAAGGGGGTTTTGCGGTCGGGCTGGTAACCCACCCATAGAAAAATTAATTACTCATAAATCTCAGAAGGGGAATAGCCGGACGGATCCAACGATGACGACACAAGCGCGAAAAAGGAGATTGATCAAAGGTATTGACGAAGAGCTAAACATAGCCTCCTGGAATGTGAGGGGGATATGTAATAAAGAGGCTGAATTGGAAAAAGAATTAATGAGAGGCAATGTAGACATTGCCTTAATTTCTGAAACAAAAAAGAAACTTCAAGGATCGAAGGAATTGGACAATTATATATTATTTTATAGTGGTGTGCCGCAAGAGAAACGAGCTGCTGCAGGAACAGCAATCTTAATTCTAAAGAAGTATAGGAATAGAATCCATAGCTATACAATAATCAATGAAAGATACTCAGTATTAGAATAAAAATAGCACGTGGATATTTAACAGTAATAAGTGTATATGCCCCTGAAGAAGGGAGAAAAGAAGAAAGCATACAGTTCTACAAAGACCTACAAAAACATTTAGATACGGTCAATAAAAATGATCAATTAATATTGGGAGGAGATCTAAATGCAAGAATTGGCCAGTCACCAGTGAAAGATATAATAGGGAATAATGGAGAACAGACTTTGAATGAAAATGGCAAAAGTTTGAGAAACTTTGCTGTTTTTAATCACTTAAAAGTGACAAATTCCTTTTTCAGACATAGAGATATTCACAGATACACGTGGACTAGCAGAGGTCAGAAGAGTATAATAGATTACATCTTAGTAAATAAAAGATTATCGTCCCAAGTGCTAGATACAAGGGTTTACCGAAGCTATGATGTTTCTTCAGATCACTTTATGCTAATGACCAAACTTAAAATTTTGAAAAGATGGCTGAAGTTAGGAACTAAGAAAGAAAATGGAAGTAAGAAACAAACATTTAAGGTATATCTATTAAAAGAAGATAGTATAAGGAGATTATACTGTCAACGTTTGGATAAATATTTGGATCAGCGAGGAATTAGCCTAAACGTTAATACAGAATGGGAAGACCTTAAACAAATCATAATACAAGCTGCAACAGAAGCTCTTGGAAAAAGAAATAAGAAATTAACAAAGAGAGGACTTAGTATATGGAATGAAAAAATTGCATCACTAATCAAAGATAAAAAAGAAGCATATTTAAAATATTTAAATTCGAACTCTGAAAGTGATTTAACTGAATATCGGAAACGAAGTGCTCTTGCTAAAAGAGAAACAAGAAAACTACATAGACAGAGTTGGGACAGATATATCAGCAATTTAGAATATGATGTTCATGGAGCTCAAACATAGGCATATAAGATAATGAGACACTTGAATAAATCGGAAAAGGATACAGTAGAATTAAATAATATCGCTGAAGATGACTGGCTAAAATATTTTAAGGAGCTTTGGACCTACCCTATTGATATCAAGCCACAACAAAAAAGTAACGAATACAATGAAGTAGATAATATTACAATGGAAGAATTAAATGATATATTAAACACATTCAAAGCTAATAAAACTCCAGGCAGCGATGAAATGAATATAGAGTTAATTAAATATGCATCGCCTCAATTAAAAATGCGCTTTCTAGATGTTTTAAATATATGCTGGTCCACTTTGCAAATTCCAAGTGAATGGAAAATAGCTATAATACGGCCAATATTTAAAAAGGGCAAAAGAGACGAATGCAAAAATTATAGAGGTATAAGCCTTCTAAATACAAGTTATAAAATTTTTGCTAAAATTATAACAAGACGTCTAAATATCATATCGGAAGTTCTATTAAATAACGAACAACATGGATTCCGAAGAGGACGAGCATGTACAGACTGCATATTCATAGTAAAGCAAATAATTCAGAAAAGAAGAGAATTCAATCAAGAGACACACCTGCTATTTATAGACTATATAAAAGCTTTTGATAAGGTACTACGAGAAAAGCTATGGGACATTTTATTACATAAAGGATATCCACAACATCTAGTGGAAATGATAAGGCAAATGTATGAAGGGACGGTCATCAGTATAGATAAAGGAAATCTTAAAAATATTTTAAATGTCAAAAAAGAAATTGTCAATTTAGGAGTAAGACAGGGCTGCCCATTGTCGCCTACACTTTTTAATATTTATTTAGACGCAGCAATAGCCGAATGGCAAGCGCAGTTGAAATATGATTTTAAAGTAGGATCGACGATTTTAAATACTATTCTATTTGCCGATGACCAAGTAGTCTTTGCTGATAAGGAGGACAAACTGCAGCTAGCTCTCTTTCAGCTAAACAAAACAATGTCCAAGTACAATCTAACTGTCTCTCATGAAAAAACGAAGGTCATGGCCTTTATTGGGAAATATCAGATACGTTCCAAAATTATCCTCAATAATATGATATTAGAACAGGTGCGACATTTTAATTATTTGGGGTGTGATATATCTTTCGATGAGGAGCGAGATCTCAAACAAAAGGTGCATAAATTTCAAAGTATATGTGGCACCATAAAACGAACATTAAAAAACAAAACACGAAGAGACACGGTTTTAAAATTTTATAAAACAATGGCAGTACCAGTATTGGCTTATGGAGTTGAGACTTGGGCCATGAACAGAAGTGATAAAAGAATAATAGAGACAGCTGAAATGAGATTCTTAAGATATGTCGCTGGCTGTACTCTTAGAGATCATATTAGAAGTGAAGATATAAGAGCACATCTGAATATTTTTTGTTTGAATAAGAGAATTGAAGAAAATCAAGTTCAGTGGAAGGAACATATATCCCGGATGCCGGATGAAAGATTAGTAAAACAGGTTCTGCAATATCGCCCAACAGGGGTGCGTGATATCGGCAGACCTAGGCGTCGTTGGGAAGACAACTTCTGAGACGAAACAGGCCAAATGGCCTATCTTGTTGTTGATGATGATGATAATGATAATATAGATGTCACTACCTCTACTTCTTTATTACCATTTCTTAAATATACATACACTCAATCTCCTTCTCTTTTCTCTATCTGCTACGTCGTAATTTGTACATTACATCCATATCTAATTTTGTAATAATTTACCTTTTGGGATGCGAGGAGACTAGAACCTACGAAGTCGGGTTTATAGGATTTTAAAACAACACGCGTTAGCCAACTGAGCTAAACAGACATCATGATTAATTAAGTTTTAATATTCCTCTTAAGTTTACAGAAGTAAAATGTGAAATTATTTTAATCACATTAGTTCCGTGAACACTTCTAAATAATCCCTGAAACTTCAAAAAGACGAAAATACACGTTTAAAGTGAAAAAAATGTATATTAAAATTATATAATTAATTTTAATTTGTTATTTATCCAACGCCTTAGATACCATTCTTTACTAATCATGGCCTCCTACATCATGACCTACCTAGTAACGTATTGATTCTAAAATCCATGCCATGGTATGTGATTACACGAGGACTTATTTTCAACATATTTTCTTTTATAAAACATAATTTTTCGTTATGGTCATGGATAAAATTACGTATGGTACTTGTGAGCGTGATCTTTATTGCACTCGTGTAATTTAAGCACGAGGCTGACGCCTCGTGCTTAAATCTTTCCACTCGTGCAATAAAGATGCACTTACCTCACAAGTACCATAAATAACTATTATTTGATGCAGGGCTGTAGAGTTTATCTTTAGCCAGAGTGATAATGGCAAGATGCAATATTCATAGAAACAAGTGAACAAATACACAAATAAACAAACAAACAGTAAGAAGAGTAGCTACATAAATAGATATATAACATGAAAGGAAGAGTAACAAATTCTATATTTGGAGGGCCATCATCTTCTCTCTTGCTTCCCAATACTTCTCTACCAGTGTTGTTGAGGACAGATTGGGACAATCCATTAAATGGTCTGAGTCCATTACGATGTTCTGGTTGCAGAGTGGGCAGTTAGGATTCTGGAGTAAACCAATGCGGCATAGATGTTTACCCAAGCAATCATGTCCACTTGCTGATCGAAATTGTACAATATTATAGTACTGTGAAATTTTAATTTTCCCTACCAATTTTTTTTCTATTGTTCTATTAAAATTATAGCATATAGGCTATTAACCTGTTGTATCCTGTTGTCAATTTAAGGGTTAATGCATGAACTTCTGGGCACTAATGATTACATATAAAAATGTTCGAAACTAGTTTTTGAAAATGAAAAGATCAACAGACCTCATCCATGATATATATCACAATAAGAAAAAAGAAGAAGAAAAGAAATATTGCAGATTAAGTAGATAATCGTATCTGAAACCATAAAGGACGTTTCAGTATCTACACTCAATATTTTTCTTGTTAAAGAGTGACTTCGTCACAAGCCATTGATTCTGTAAACAGAAAGTTATAGTCTACATTTTATTTCATTCGCACACACACGCATACAATTTCCTCACTGGCAAAAATATAATTGCAATATTACACAACTTGTGTAATAACAAAGCTATTGTAAGAAAGCCATGAAGCAGATATGTCGAAACAACTACGGAAAAAAATCCCAACGAAACTGGGAAATCAAATGAATAAAAGAGCTTCAAGGTCCTACACCTGATTTTATTTCCTAAATTCACCACGGTAGCCATCAAGGTTGTCAATACCAAGGCAGACACCACACAATTATATCGCTTTCCTTACACTAACTGCGCCATCGGTCCGCAGGAACGCAGTAATAAATGGGCAGTCTGTGAGCTGGCCCATGGCGCCACGAACTTGAGAATATTATTGCAAATAAAACATATATTACGCTATTAAAATGTTAAACAATTATTCTTCTCTACAACTGTATCAAATCTGACCTTGAAATACACTTTACAAGTATCATATTTTTTACTGACTCATATGCGGAAAACAATTTAGTTTCGAACTACATCCTCTCTTTCGTAAATATAGTTAATACAGTAGCCTGTCCCACATTGATGTAATAGGTCTGATGGTGGGTGCACGAGGTACCATACCCTCCTTCTTTGCCAACAAATGTAAAAACCTGGGGCTAACACACAGCATTGTGAAGGAAATAGCCATTAGTGCCCTCAAAGGGTCGGTTCAGATATTGAGAAATCATTTGTATGGGAGTGATATTGGAAATTTCAAGTTATCTTAACCGATGGCTGTTAATTAGTTTAGATATCAATTCCAGTAAATCCGTACTATTATTTTTCTCGCGGTATATGGCATTCAAATCATTCTAACCTATCTGATGATATTTTTTCCCCCCTCTTTCTTAACTGTAAATGGGCACATTGGGCACATTTTGTATATTCGATTCCCTAACCGTTTCAAATGTTTATCATTTTACCTTTTAGGTGTGTTTCCAAATTATATGTAATACGTTTTGTCAAATCTGGCAACCCTTTCATAAGGGAAGCTAAATTTATTATTATATTGTTCCTTTTATTTTGTGTTGTTTTCATAAAAAATACTTTCCTTGTCCTTTTTTTGCATTTCCCTTAACATTTTCGTAACCTGTTTTTCTTAAATACAAGTATCAACTCCTATTTCCCATTACAATATACATTACTCAATTCAATTCAATTCAATTCAATTAATGGATACGGTTTTTGGTCTCTCCCACTAAAGGCTCCAGAGATTCCTGTCTTCAACTGCGTCTTGATCTTTCAGTAGGTGGAGGTCGTTGTCTGGTCTTTCCATCGCAGTCGTGGTCTATCGAGTGACCACCTCTCTCTTGCATCCTTTTCCATTCCTCTTCTGAGGATATTTGCCTGGTATGATATGACCCAGCCATCGTAGTCTTCGGCTTTTTACCAGTGCCAATATATCTATATATTTTTTACAAGTTCTCAGTTCACTATTTTTTTTAGAATTGTTCAGGTACCCTTGTCCAGAATGGGACCATAAATCTTTCTCAAAATTTTGTTTTCGAATGTAATACAAAAATTTTGGCGATCTATTTTTTTGTTACAATCCACGTTTCTGCTGAATATAAGAACACAGGTAATATTATTGTTACGTAGACTCTTAGTTTTGTTGTCCTGGATAGGAGTTCGGACCCCAGAGATTTTCTTCTCAAACAGATTTTCATCGTTAATCATATACCCCACTTACTTTAATTTATTTTTTTTATTGATAGTAAGTTTAAAATAAATACAAATTAATACAATATAATATAAACTAGCCCACTTCTGAATGAGTAAGACTCGTGCTCAGGAGGAGATTCCAATACAAAGAAAAATAAAATTGAGAGTGAATAAATTAGATTGAAAAGTGTTAAATATCTAAACCCAACTATACACATTTCTTATTCATTTATTAATTTGGAGATGATTAGTGGTTAAAATAATATTAGAATAAAATCTGTTTAATAATCTAGGACCTTGACTCATGCTATGATAAAAAGTTGCATTGGTTTCACATTTATATTCAGATAAACGCAGATAATTCATATTTTAGTTCTATATTTATGTATATACCTTTCAACGTTATTAAAATTTCTGTGAAAATATTTTAATAAAATAATAAATTTGTTTCATGTTGAAAACTTTGAAATGTTTAAACAACAATTCAGGTGAGTAATCTTTCTGATTTTTTAAACACATTTTTAATACTTTTTTCTGTAGTTAAATTAACGGATAAAGGTTGGAATTGTAACTTCCACCCCAACCTATAATACCATATATAAATATAGATTGAAATAATGCTAAATAAATTGTACGTAAACAGTTAATTGACAAAACATTTCTTAGCACAACAAAGTAATATAATGTTTTACTCATTTATTACAAATATAATGAATATGTTTATTCCATTTTAAATGATTATCAGTAATTATACCTAAGTATTTAACTTCATTAACTTCATTAATAACTGAACAATTGCAATTTATATCGGAAAAGTCAAAATTATGCATTTTAATTTTTAATATATATGAAATTGGTTTATTACCTTTATTATTTAAAGAAAATGGGATATTGTTTTATCTTCATTAATAATTACAAGTGAATTTAAATCCAACCATTTTTTGATTAATTTTAAGCCGCAATTTGCATTGTAATCTACTTTTTGAAATTCTCAATAACTGTCTATCTTAAATGTGTTTATATTATTTAGGTTTCTTGATACGTTCATATACTATTGGTTTTAGAGGGATTTATTTTTAAACCGGTGTCTTTTGATTCATTGACCAAAACTATTAACAAAATTGTTTCATGTCTTCTTCCGTTTCCCCCATCAGAACAATATTCCCTGCGTAAGTCAATATATTAAATTTGTTTAAACTCGAATTGGCCCCGTAGTTTTTCTTTGTAATTTTCTGAAGTGAACTTTCTAATATAAAATTAAAAAGTAAAGGAGATAGCCCATCTCCTTTCCGAATACCAGAATTCACCAAGAAGCTGTCAGACAGATGATTGTATATTTTAATTTTGCATTTAAGAGTCACCTGTAGGGTACACATTTTCATTTGCTGAAGAAGAAGATATGAAGCACAAATTTTCTAAATTAATTAAAATTCTAGGCGTAATAAATCAAGTTTTCAAATCTTCTCAAGTGCAAAGACACACCACACTTAGGATCTACAAAACTTGCACGACCAGTCCTTACATACGGCAGCGAAGCGTGAACTATCAGGAGGGCAGATGAAGGAAATTTACGGCGGCGGAAATGAGGTTCCTGAGAAGAACTGCTGGTTATTGAAGAAATGAGGACATACTCAAAGAATTAAAAATGGACTCAATTATTCAAAACATAAATCAATATAAATCGAACTGGAAAGAACATGTTGCCAGAATACCCTACACTCGCTTGCCAAAACTAATCCTATCATACGTTCCAAGAGATCGCAGAAACTTAGGAAGACCTAAAAACGATAGATAGAGCCCGTAATAGATCATTAGTTCTAACGTGGAATGTTGATGATACTTTAAACACTACTTAAATGAGTTACAAAATTTTCCCTACCACAATTCAAACAAAACAAATGGCTACCTATGGTAAGAATATTATCAATTTTACTGTCTCATAAATGGATAATACTTAATTGTAAATTAGACATTTTAAATACCGGTAAGTATTTTTAAGTAGGTTATTTTACGACGCTTTATCAACATCTTTGGTTATTTAGCGTCTGAATGAGATGAAGGTGATAATGCCGGTGAAATGAGTCCGGGGTCCAGCACCGAAAGTTAGCCAACATTTGCTCATATTGGGTTGAGGGAAAATTCCGGAAGAAACCTCAACCATGTAACTTGCCCTGACCGGGAATCGAACTTAAATAAGTGTTACAAAGTAATTAACATCGTGATATTAGAAATTGGTGGCCTGTGTGACCTTCATCCAAAGGCCAACGATCAGATTGTAGTAAGGGGAAAGAAAATTGTGTGTCCCTCTCAGAGGGATTGTATTCGTGGTCCTTAAATTACGCAGACACATCACAGGCAGGTAAGGGTTTCTTATAACGGGGCTAGCATTCCATCCCCCGCAGGTGATGTCAGGTTTGTGGTGAAGTTAGGCATCGGATAGCTTAGTTCCTCCCTACCAATTTTCATTCCACCGTAGATGCTATCATCAGCATCGTCGTCGTCATGTCACCACCACTATCACCACTATGCAACAGTGGAGTCTGAATCAATTTTGAGAGAGGCTGGAGTCAGTAGAATGATAGAATCCGACCCACTTACAAGGCATATCAAACAAATTTTGGTACATGTTATTTAAAAACTTTCGCTACAGTAAGAACCTCTGGCCATCTCACGCTTAAGACTAAATGAAACGCTCATTCACGTGATGTTGAAAGAAAGCTTTGTAACTTCTTGGGTACTGCAAGAACATATTTTTTTTTGTAGCGTACAATAACCATTCAACTTGTAATAGCATATCATCTTATGGCGTGATAGTTCGTACTCCAGCCTTAAGCGGCCCCACGACGATCAATATTATTGCACAATAATTTAGTTTGCTTCGAAATGCTGACAGATCAATTCGCTGCTGTCCTCAAAGCATAGAAATTTTTTGTTAAATTAAATCTTACCAAATGTATAACTGTAGGATCTCTCTCTCTCTCTCTCTCTCTCTCTCTCTCTCTCTCTCTCTCTCTCTCTCTATAATGTGTTGGGCATCAGCTTATACGCCTCATTTTACTGTCTATTTCCATATTCATTCGACTTGACATTCCACGAAGCTGGTAAAGTTTTATAAGTTGTATGAATTCAATAATAAATGTTATTTCTTCACTTCTCGCATTCGTGCCGTATTAATAGGAAAAATTACAAGATTTGAAAACAAAACAAAAAAAAAAATAAACTAACAACTACGAAAAAAATAACTTTGAAACAAAGAAAAAAGACTATGAGGTGAGGGTGTACTCCACTGTTTCTTATGAACTGACGGGATGTTGTGCAACGCTACTCACAGACAGCACAATATTTTCATATTGCAGAATACATTTCATTGCCACATTCATGGAATTTCTGAACCAGGTCTGCTCCAGCATCGTCCAAGGCCGCAGGTGCGACATAACAGAAGGTTATTGTTAGTAATTATTTTCAAATGAGAATGTGAACATTATTTATCTCTCCTTAACAGAAAATGTGACATAATGTTAATTAGACGTATAAACAAAGTTTTAAATACCCCTACTATGGTACACTTCACTTTACTTCAAGATGTACCCGATGCAACGTTTTATTTAATGACGCTTCCTATTGCAGAGATTATTCAGTATTCAAATTGAACGTAAGCAAGAAACGGCCAAAACATTTGTCTGGATCTATCATGGAGAGCGCCACTTTTACGTGTCGTGTTATATTATATCTCCGGAGAGGAAGGGAGCTTTGCTGAGCATTTTATCGCCCTTTAAAGTCCAACGCCCTCAGCCGGGTCTGAAACCGCGAATCTCAAGATACAACGCTTAGCAGGTGTCTCATATTTACAAACCTAATCATTTTTCAAACATGGGAACTGATCGATAAGCCGCACATGTTACAGACTCAAACTGACGTCGAGCTATCGATGGTATAACGGAAACAAACACGTTGACAGAAGAGAGAACCGCTATGATGTAGGTTCAAATGCAATATAAACTCTATAAAAAAAAGCGCTTCCTATCACGAAAAAAGGTAATATCCATGTAAATTAAGTTCAATTTTTGATTACAACTGCACGAAGGAATAGGTACACAGTTTCACAAGCTCACGTCTGTGTTGGAACAACACGCGAAGTACCTCTGTACATTCCTATTAACGTCTACGTTATTAAGTAGAATGAAGCGGTAAAACGTGGCTTACATTTCGACCGATGGAAACAAGTTTCATATTTGTACCTTTCTGAAATTGTATCAAACTAAATTAATTTCAAAGTGTACAGGCCTATACGGTATTTTCTATTACAACTAGCTTATTTCAGACAAAGTATTTAAGAAGATTTTTCACTTTACTACACCACGAATTGCACAAATACCTATTTCTAGTCGGTTATTTAACGACCCTGTATCAACTACGGGGTTACCTATAGTAGATGGAATTTGTGATACCGAGATAAATACAACGAGCTATCTACGTCATAAAATTACCCGACATTCGTCTTACAGTTGAAGCAAATTTAGGTGGGGGAAAGGAACCCAAGCAGCATTCGAAACCACGCCTCAGCCATGGTTCAGAGAAAGCATGGCGATCGCTACCCCTAGACCACATCGGTGGTCCAAATGCTCTCTTCAGGATTCACTCTCTCGCCTTTCAAAGTGTACAGGCCTATACGGTATTTTCTATTACAACTAGCTTATTTCAGACAAAGTATTTAAGAAGATTTTTCACTTTACTACACCACGAATTGCACAAATACCTATTTCTAGTCGGTTATTTAACGACCCTGTATCAACTACGGGGTTACCTATAGTAGATGGAATTTGTGATACCGAGATAAATACAACGAGAGATCTACGTCATAAAATTACCCGACATTCGTCTTACAGTTGAAGCAAATTTAGGTGGGGGAAAGGAACCCAAGCAGCATTCGAAACCACGCCTCAGCCATGGTTCAGAGAAAGCATGGCGATCGCTACCCCTAGACCACATCGGTGGTCCAAATGCTCTCTTCAGGATTCACTCTCTCGCCTTGTAAAGCGCCTACATTCTTGTTATTAGACTTATATTTATACAAGGTGGGCCACATAAAATATTATACAAGTTAATTTCTCTTAAACGAATCAATGAAACTAAATTATGATTTTTCCAAATCTCATTGGAGGAAAAGACCTTTCAGATTGCGTCATAGACGGCTTTCCGTTGGGCCCCACTCATGAGGCACGGGGACAGCTCTGGTACTTTAACGGAATGGTGGAATTTGTTATATGTATTCTGGTTCTTCCCAACAAATAGGGCAAATTTTATTTGAAACATTTTTTTATAAAGTGAGGTCTTAAAGATTTGAACCCGGGCTACCTCGCTTCCAAGTTCAACGTGTCAGCATTGAGACATCATGGCGGTGAATATTTTACTACTTAATTAACTTATTATTCCCAGAACATGAATTTTACCAGCAATCGAAAAGTATTGGGAATAAATTTGAATAAGGAACAAAAAAAAAAGTTTCCTTCCCAGGCAGGATTCGAACCACGAAAGTGTTAGTTACCAGTCTATCGTGCTCTGGAGTGAATAAGGCTCTGAAATCAGCTATAAGGGTCGGTCCGGTTTTTTTTTTGCCACTACTGTACATGAAAAATACTACCGAATCGTCGAGATTTGAACTTGGACCTCTGGTATCGAAAGTTGACGATATAGGTGTTCAGTTAAGACTGAATTCGAATACAGACACAAAGAATTCTTTTTCAGTCAGTATTAGAAAACAATGTCCCGCGCCGTGGCGTCGTGGTCTAAGGCATCCTGCCTAGGACTCGCGCTACGGAATGCGCTGGTTCGAATCCTCATGTGAGAAGAAATTTTCTCATGAAATTTCGGCCAGTGTATGGAACCGGTGCCCACCCAGCATCGTGATGCACTTGGGGAGCTACGATAGGTAGCGAAATCCGGTTGCGAATGCCAGATATAACGGCTGGGGGGATCATCGTGCTAACCACACGATACCTTCATTCTGGTTGGATAATCGTCCACCTCTGCTTCGGCATGTGGGTGTGAGGCCAGCAGCCGGCTGGTCGGTCTAGGCCCTTCACGGGCTGTAGCGCCACGGATTATTATTATTATTATTATTATTATTATTATTATTACTATTATTATACAGGGACATCATTTTATTTTTACTTGCATTTTTATTGTACCTGTATTTCTGAATGTACTTCACTCCCACCCCTTCACTAATGTCCTTGCTCCCGTCAGACACACAAACTTACGGCCGCTGTTGCATTCGAAGTCTTCAAGCACTGAAGTAAACACTGCAGTGTATAGTGTGTTTCAGAAATATGGTTGCGTTTTCTATAGAAGAAAGAACCTATATTAATAATATCGTACTAAAAATTATATTCAAGAAACAATAAATTCAATTTCAGAGAATATGCTTTAAAATGTTTTTAATAATATGCATAAAAGAATTGAAGCCTGCATTGTAATGAACGGCAGCCATTTTCAGCAATTTATTTAAAAATTCAGATTAGCTTATTTTGAATTGAGGTGGCTAGAAGCAAAGGAATGCTAATGGCATTTGTAATAACATGAGTTAGTGCATCCAGTGTAAGCTAAAGTATCTAAAATTTTAGTGGCAAAGGGATATTTTAATCGCATCACACATTAAAATTTAAATAAAAATTTCACCGATTTTACGAAAGCTTAAATATTTAAACCCCATTTGCTCAAAAGTAACTTAAGTGCACTTACAGCCCTTTACTTATGCCCCCCTCAATTTAAATGCACTCTCTATATTGTATGTTAACATCAATAATTAATATGCTAAGTAAAGTAGACATTACATAACGAACATAGCCGCCTGAAAAGTTGAGTTTTTTGAAGAAAAAAAAATGTTACTACTCTACTGTATTTTGATAAATTCCGTAAAAGTGATAATCAAACTGAAAATCGTAATATCATATTTCCCTACAACATAAATGGATACACTACTTTTCTCTCCTCCTGTACCTAGTAAACTGATTTGGTTTACATATTGCACTAGTAACATCAAACTCCTGTAATGGAAGGGGGCAACAGAGTTTCCGAGTATAGCCAGGTTAATGTTAAAAATGTTGGTAAAAATAAAGTGATGTCCCTGTATAAGCTTATTAGAAAATAATAAATTAATTGGCTTTTAAAACAATTTAGGAAAAACCATTGTAATAACTGGCTTAGATAGTTTGGAGAAATCTCACAAAGGCTTCAATACCTGTTTTTTAATGTAGATTTTGTTTATAGTGATGACTTCACACTGAAGGAAGGATCACTAAATGTAAGTGGAACTTCGCAAAAGGGAATTAAAACAGAATGCACGCAGGTTATTTATCTAAACGTATAATTTCCATACAATTAAAAGACTTTCTCACGGTCAATTCGTCATATACTTATTATCAAACAAATGTAATGAGAATACAACAACAGATGTAAAATAATCTTAAGGCATCAGGCGTCTAGTGAAAAAACCCAAGTCAGATGCTAGCACGAAACTGGCGAATCTGCGACATAGTCAAGAATGTTTGTTTGCTTCCATACATGGACTTAGAAATATAGGGCGATTCTGCCGCACTCATTATGTCCTTCCTTAAATCGCTACAGTGGCCATGATGCTGAAGGTTAGACTTGGAGGTAATGCGACATCAGTGTCACTCCACCGGCGGCTGTTTCTCACAAACAATGCACAAGTAAATAGAGCGTGCGAAATTCGGTGCGTTCCGTACACAACACAGAGCATTCACATCTGCTTTCAATGAAACTTATTCGTGATCTAAAAATACTAACACAGTTTTATTCTGAATGTATATTACAATGTGTCTGAGTATCTTTAAATATAATAAATGACGATATACGAAAGAGTGCGGGGGCTTAATAAGTTCTTAGCCCAAGAAAGATGGTAAACGGTTTTATAACCAATAGTATTTTCAGTCTCCTTTTGTGTTCACTTTCCCTATTGCCGACAGACATTTTTAAATTTGTAGTTAAATTATTCTAATCATGTTAAGGCATTGCATGCTGGCCAGAAGAGGTTAACTTGAGATAGAGCAATGTTTTCGACGAGATAAAAACAAAAGTTGTCTGAAAGATATGTTAATAATATTTATTTATTTACTGATATTTGTTTGCTGGTCAACAGTCGTTAGCCAATTATATCTGCAAAGCCTGGGAAAAGTGACATAAGTCAGTTTCCACAAACCTTTTTTGATAATTTATTGATAACTTACGGAACATATGCTCGCTTGGAAAAAGAGACATAAGTATTTCTGCCATTACAATAATTAAAAAAAAAAAATCAAATCGACATAAACAAGTGTAAGTTGTCAATAAATTATCAAAAAAGGTTTGTGGAAACTGACTTATGTCACTTTTCCCAGGCACTGCAGAATTATCCATCAGCACATTAGTACAATAAAAACAAATAATACAAATGTTTAGTATGTTAAAGCTTATATTAATTACATATATAATTTAAACTGGTAATGGAAATTACGGGAAAACGGCTGAACGGATTTTAATAAATGACCCCTGATTTTGAAGCTTGGAACCCAAAGTTTTTCAGAAACATAGTAGTATTCAGTGAAATATCAATTTTTCTACATCATTTTCCAAAATCCATCTGTCGTCAGTTTTGAGAAATAATGGCTTTTCAGAATAAAACAAACCACAACACACTATAATAAAAAATATCACACGAAGGCTACGACCTGCAGGATTGCTGACATATTTAGAGTTCAGATGGTTCAGATTCTCTGACATCATAATGTCTATCTTCATTTGTGTAACATTTTCAGAACGTTTCTGTAATACTGGTTATTAAAAACTTCAAGACTTACTAAGAAGAATTTATTTTCACATCTTATATCCTTATTTTCGCCTTAAAATTCCCCTTGTTTTCCTTTTAGTCCCCTTGTCCTCCTTACCGCTTACTTGTATTCTCCTTGTTCTTTTCTTGTCTTCCTTTGTTCTCCTTTTAGTCCCCTTGTTCTCCTTCTTATCGCTCACTTGTATCCTCTTGTCCTCCCCCTTATATTTCCCTTGTTATCCTTGTCGTCCCCTGTCCTCGTATCCCCTTTGTTCTCCTTGTTTACCTCTTGTTCTTCGTGTATTTCCCTTGTTCTCATTGTATTTTATATGTTCCTCTTGTTCTTGAATTCCCTTTGTTCTCCTTGCAGTCCCCTTGTCCTCCGTTTCCACACGTAGTTCTATATAAAGATAAGATCATAGTAGAGCTATGCACCTATCGATTTTTCACCTGAAGACAAGGCAGGTCCAAACTTCGAAACATTATGGATTTTTGCTTTTAATGGAAGAAGTACAATCCAAACCTATTTTAAACAATTTACCATTGTTTGTTTCCTCATTCAGAAGGAGTTTTGACATTCTGAAGACTACTTTATACAGTCCATACGATAGAGAAAGCACATTTTATTTAAATTAACTTATATATTCAAAAATACTGAAGACAGGTACACATAAACATTATCCAAGGAAACCAAGCTATCACGAGCACATGCATTAAACATTAACTTTCTAAGGTCGTTTCTTTGTGAGATAATTTTAAAATCGGGATGCTCAAGATCTAGGTCTACTCTATTTGTGACAGAGGATTTCCACGTTTCTCCACAATAGACCAGACATACAGCGAACACTGTTTTGAAGGGAAATGACTCCGATTATGCGAAAGTGTCGATGCCATCATGGCGTGTCTTGGTAGCGGCAACCGTGCCACGCTACAACGGAGGGAGTGGAGAGGAGGTTGAGATGTATGTCAGCGTATGTTAATAACTGAGACCTACTTTCTGGAACTAGGAACAAAACAAGAGTTAACTTCAGCAAAACAATTATTTGAACGTGCCGGTTCAGGAATGTCCAGTTTGATCAAGGATGTCGTTCTTGCATCCCTCGAAGCTATGAAAGCTCCCAACTAGATGTAATCAACGACAAACAGAACTTTTCTATAGTATGTGCAATTCTGTCGAATTATTAAGACCATACATATACAGAGAAATAATTGATTTGGAATGCCTTTCCTGCAATAAATTCTGAAACTCATTATGAATCCAACAGTAAATAGATCGCTTGTTTGTATTCAATGAGATAGTTATTATAAAATGCGCATATATTAATGACATTTCTTAGAAAAACCGCAAATTGCATTTCGCTACCAGATCAACTTTCCATTCTCAAAAACAATTGCAAGAAGAAAAGCAGAAACAACATTATAGTCCTTTCTCAGAAAAAGTTACTTAGCAGGTGGCTCTCAAGTCATATAGCAAACCATTGGACTCTATGCTTCACAACTGGAACGGACTCGCGGTCTTACATACGACAGAAGCTGAAGCAGACAAGGAAGAAGATACCGAAGTATCGCTATCTTTGTCCGCAGCATATCATTCCATGGAGTTAGTTAAATTATGATTTATTTAACGACGCTCGCAACTGCAAGGTTATATCAGCGTCGCCGGTGTGCCGAAATTTTGTTCCGCAGGAGTTCTTTTACATGCCAGTAAATCTACTGACATGAGTCTGTCGCATTTAAACACACTTAAATGCCATCGACTTGGGCCGTTCAATTGGGAAGTTAGTTGTTTGTTTATCTTTACACTAATTTATTTTGCATTAATTTTTTATAGTTGATAGTTTGATTTTTAAATTATATTTTGGGACAGTTTTATTCTCGTTTGTTAATTTATTTTACAGGCTGAATTATTAAAATGTCACCAATTAATAGTAACACTGCATGTACTTGCAGCAGAATTCGGAAATGAATATTTTACAGTACCTATAAGACGACATTTTATTTTGTATAGTCTGTAAATCAAAAACTAAAGCGAAACGCGTCGTGATGTACAAAAGCATATTGGCAGTAGGAAACACATAGAACATTAAAATTGTTTTATGAATGTTCAAGTTTGGACACAGATTTAACACATAATCATTCAACGTTTTGTTACGACTTATGCCTGATGAAGATCTGTGCTCATATTCCTCTCTATAAAGTAGAAAATACACATTTTTCAATTTTATAGAAAATCATACCAGTATAAAAAAGGCCCAGTGTGAAAACAATACGAACTCATTACTTACAGACATGATATGAAAGAACTGTAAACCTTATACGAGATAGAGTCGCTGATAACAAAATAGGGGGTTTCGATAGACAAACGATCGATGCTGCTGGACCATATGTAGCAAATATTATCAGCGTATTGTCACTTGATAAACCGTAGAAAATATTTTCTGACATCAAAAGTGTTACAATAAGTAAATCATGAAACAAGTGTTAATTCGTTTGAGAGTTACATGTCTCTTCTGTGGTCACATGCTATTGTTAAATACGAAAATACAGGGTGATTCACGAGAATTTACCGTCTTTTATGGAGCTTATTTCCGAAGACATTCTGAGCAACAAATGTCATATAAACATGGGTCCTATTCTCAATATTTACAGAGTTACGTTTCGTTATTGGAACGCATTGCTGTGAACGCGTGATCTTGGTCAGCGTGCAGTCAGCAGCCAGCGCGAGGCTATGGAAATCAAAGATAGCCGTATGCAGTCACGTAGAGCGACGAGTGCCGTTCACAAGCGTGCGGCCAAGTCTACTCAAGCGGACGGCGACATTTTTTTTAAGTGTGTTGTAATCTCTCCAAGACTGTAAATTAGGATGCAAAATTGAACTGCAAATAATTAAGTCGGTGGAAGTGGTGTGATTTGTAATAATTGTTCTGATAAGTGCGTAAGAATAATGTAATTTTCTCGTTAAAAATGGAAAAAGATGTCTGTACGAAGCAACTAAGGAGTTCATAGCACATTTTTAGCTTCATAATACTTGCCAATTAAGGAAATGGTAGAATTGATATTTGTATTATTCTTTTACCTTCAAACTAAAGAAAAAACGTATTTTACAAACAACTTTAAATTAGTGTAACTCTGAAAATATTGAAATAGGAACTATGTTTATATGGCATTTTTTGCCCAAAATGTCTTCAGAAATAGGCTCCGTAAAGGACGGTAAATCCTCGTGAATCACCCTGTATATTGCTATTCGTAAGACTCCACCTCTTACATGTTAAAAGCCGGAAGAAAGATCAAGAATCTGCATCCACATATTATCATTTGACTTTATTTCCTCACGGCCCTCATAGAGTGGTAGAAGAAATTCGGGCCTATTAAAAAAGACTGTGGCGTTCTTATTTTCTTATGTGCATGTTGTTCACATTATTTCTATAGCCAAGTGCTGGTGCACTTGAAAGGTTCGGTGGAGAACCCCCCAGCCATAGTATATCCCTTAGAATTCTTAGATAAGCTACCAATGATTTCGCAAAGAAAATTGAGAGAGGGATTGCCATCTCAGAGATATCCAACTTAGCTGCTCTCTGTTTTAACACCGGGCAGAGGGCTGCAACTTTCATTGTTGCTTATATAGTGAGGATCACGTAAGAGCAGTTCCTAAAAGGCTAATTTGACCGTCTCTTCAGTGTTACCAAGTAATACCAGATATCACCAAAGAGGGTAAAATCACAATGATACGTACTGAAATAATAATAATAATAATAATAATAATAATAATAATAATAATAATAATAATAATAATAATATAATGTTAATAATAACAATGTCTTGCTTATTTACCACATCTCATTTTTTTGTTGTGAGGTGTTTCCTAAATGGTTCAATAATTTATTTATGAAATATTGCATATTATGTTGGTAATTAAGATTAGTATGATCTAATATTACGTCGACCTGGTTGGCAAGTTGGTATAGCGCTGGCCTTCTATGCCCAAGGTTGCGGGTTCGATCCCGGGCCAGGTCGATGGCATTTAAGTGTGCTTAAATGCGACAGGCTCATGTCAGTAGATTTACTGGCATGTAAAAGAACTCCTGCGGGACAAAATTCCGGCACATCCGGCGACGCTGATATAACCTCTGCAGTTGCGAGCGTCGTTAAATAAACCATAACATTTTCATTTCTAATATTACAGTTTATTTTGTCTGGCAACATGAGATTTATTGCTTTGACCAAAGAGTTTACGATTCATGAGACCTAACCTAAAACTGTATTTACTTACTTGCATTTTCATCAGTTTGCTTTACTGTAAACCGAAATCATTGCTACCAACATAAGTTAGAAAATAACTGCCAGTTGTAATATTTGTCAGTACCCGAAATTGGAAACGAAGTTGGTAAAAGAAAATTCAACCTGAGACCAAAAAATCACTATAATCCACTATCATATTTAATAATAGTGGAAAAATTGTTAGGTTTCACCTTTAGGGTATTAAGTAAGCTAAACCGGATTATACAAACAATTTTTATGTAAAAAAAGTATGTCAATGTCTTATTCTTTTTATCTTAAACTGTTTTCAGCTGCAGTGTCTGGTCATATATGAAGATCTACTATAACTATGCGCAATACCGATTGGGAATATCGGGCATTAGGAGGAAATGATGAGATAATGAAGAATGGACAGAATGATGGCAGCGTATATGGCCACACCGACCACACAGCCGAGAAATTTCGGTTATTGTGACTGTCATTTTTGTTCAAAATCCTCAGATAGGTGATGACGGTAATTGACCAAATGACCGAATCCTTGAAATAGATTACGATTGTAGGTACATCTACTTGCGTAACTACGTTACGAGGCTGTTACGATGGAGGCTGTACACATTTGTAAGAAAAGCTCTGAAGGTTCTAATGAACCTGTTCTGCCATTTTAATAACGAGAGCAATAAAACGGGCAATTTTAATCAATTCTTTACGTTGACCTCGAATACTGAGCGCCAACTTGAAGGACTTGCGAGTGGCAGCTAGCCGGAAGGCTGCGATTTCCGTCGCAAGCGGGCCAAGGCATTTTGCTCTTCCAGATCGATTGAGTAGGCTGTAACTCAATGGATGCCAATGGAAGAATGTGCTTTGAAGACCTGTGATGTTGTCCCTATGACAGGTTTGTCGCTGGTTTCGACTATGACTATAGTTCCAAATCATAACCCCGAGAAATCAACCATTTCCGATCGATATTTGATACACAGTGATGGCTACTGAGTATATATAAGCGACAGCTTCATACTTGTAAACAGGTTATTGCTGACCTCTGGTGAGAGAGCCATGTAACTAAGCAATAAGTTCAAACAGCACCAGAATGAAAAGAGTCTCCTGCAATGGAGAATCCCAAATTGCACAAATGATGATGAATTGCTGTGAGGCGTTAGGCCTACATCAAAGAATTCAGGTCTTCGAGAAATAACTAAGCGTTTTAGACTTTATTTTCATATCTGAAATTGTGTGTATTGGTATACTCTATCGTCGCTTTAAGTTTGTAAAAGTCGTTTTTCTAAACCCTGTATAAATAGTTAGTTTTTGCATAATTATGCAAATTACTGAGAACTTTTCAACAGAAAGCGATTTGCAAGATGTTCCTTGACAATTACTTTTGACACAATTTCACCTTAAATAACAGTTTTATTGTTAATGGCGTTAATATTGATCACAATAAAGCATGACCAAGTTCACATTACAGTCTTCATGTTATTTTAACGTTCATGTCTACTCAATGGTTCCATAATGACATACTGGAAGTTAATTTTATTTTTTGCGCTTGCCGTACGATATGATATGGTAGTGTGGCAAGTTTCTTTCCCCCTCCATTGCATAAATCGGTGACTAACTACATATTATACTAATTCAAGTACACGATCTGTTTCAATCGCGCGGTTCATACTAATTTTAAACGCTAACACTGGAACCTACACTACCGGTCAAAAGTTTTCGATCAGCTATGAAAACAACTATATACCTTATTTCAATGTACAAACACATCGGAAAAATTAAATAGACCAACAAAATAAATATTTTCTCTCTCTAGCATTATGATGATAGAATATTCAAAACGAAATCCCTGTTTTAACCACAAATCCATAGTTGTGATAGGTAATCGAAAACTTTTGACCGGTAGTGTATGAGTACATAATTTGTGCTTGTATAAAAAACAAGAGATGAAGCCTGTCTTTCCGTACAAGGCAGGAGAAACGATGTACGAACCCCGACCGGTAGGAAGTCAATATCAGAAGTGACCGGTTCAAATGATGTAAAAGAAGTCTAGCAAGGGGGGGCCACCATTATACATATTCCTAATATGGAAATGAAAGTACATATCAGGTTAAAAAAACTTATTGAACGGTTGGCAGAAGGGGATGTTTTTGTATGATTTGGAACTCTTTAATTATGCAGCAACTTTCTATTTATTTATTTATTCTGGTGTAGTTAAGGCCATCAGGCCTTCTCTTCCACAACACCAGGAATACAAATACAATAATAGAAACAAACAGAGAAAAAAATACACTATATACAAAGTAAAGCTACAAAAGAAAAGTAAGAGAGAGAAAAAAAAAAACACTACAAACAAAGTAAAGCCATACAAAAATATACACAGGTTGCAGTCACACAAACTTTAAATGAGTGATAAGTATCATAATTAATTGTATCCTAACTAATTAGCTAACATAAACAAAAAACTTGCAATTTTAATCTAGATTAAAAAAGAAAAAGAAAAAAAAACACAAATCAATACTTCTAGCTACACCTAAAAACAGTAACTAAGACAAAATTTTCCAATTTAATTTTGAATTGTGATAAAGTCCGGCAAGCCCTGACGAATAATAATAATAAAAATGAATACTGAGTTATGATTAAATGGAATTGACAAATATACCTAACATCTCCAACATTTTCTTTTGTTATAAATCTGTAAATGATTTCTGAAGATCAATCCATTTGCAAACAAACTAAATTGTGGGCACTAGAATAATTTTGTATTCAATGCCGAGAGAAAACAAAATCATTCATCTGCTGAGCATTGGTTAATTTACCAGTGATTAAGGAGATTCAATGCTACAAGATCGCAATGAATCAGGATTTCACTGGATACACTTTAGAAATTCACATTTTATTTCTCACAATTTAAAATACGTATATCTACCTATACAATACAACGAAGTTCTAAATATATTTTTAAAATATTGCATCTATATAACATGACAATCACCACTGAAAAAGAAATTAATTCTGGCAGTATTCGAAGAAGCTCAGCAATAAACATGAGCTTTACACAGGCTGTCTAGGTAGTACAATACAGAACGATGTATCTTAATGCGTACCCACTTCACTTACGTGATTCGGGTTCCGCATATTGCGGACAGATGGCAGGACTGTGACCCATTTTCAAGTTGCACATCACTTCGGCGGGCCACGCTATACATGATGTGCATTTGTGGAGAGTTATGTCGTGTACTAAGATGAGTGTATGTGTAAGTGTTCGTATTAAGTATAGTGTAGGGAATGGGTGAGAATGATGAAGATAAGAAAGGGAGAAGGCACGTAGCCTACTTCTGTCGAATAGCACCAAAGTGGGCCGCCAGTCTTAAAGTCCCCGTTCGACGTACGAATCACTATAAACAGTGACATATGCCTTCTCTTCGTATGCACTGCGGAGAGATTTGGGATTTAGCTCAGGCATTTTGATGCCGCCACCTCTCCTAGTCCCGAGATAGAAATTTTACACGAAAATTTCTGACCCCCTCGGGGATCCAACCCGGGCCGGTTAGTCTGGAGGCAGACACACTACCACAGAGTTAACTCGGTGGAGGGTAGTACTGAACTTACAAGTAATAGAACTCTGTAATCAGGGGTAATGAAACAATGAAGTAAAGCAGCAAGAATTCCCAGATGTATATGAATGACGTTATTTGGAAGAATATCTCAGAACAGTTATGAAAATCATAATTTATAAATTAATAATACTTCCGTCTTTATATACACCTCTGAAATAAGAGCTGATTCATACAAATTAAGAAGAATATTGGAAAGTCAAGCTATATACAGTATGGACGGAGTTACGCAATAATAGACCAACCGACAATTTGAAAAGATAATTAGTTATTTGCACAAATCTGTTTATGGCACGCTAATTTAACTCGGAAAAAATAAAGAATAAGATATCTGAATTTGGTACTATTTATAAGCAAAAATTCGTTTATTGCATAAAATACATTTATTTATTTTGCTTTGAAATATTAATTCAACTGCTGGTCTCTTATCAAAAATCGGTTAGCCTTTTATTGGTACTTGTGTTATTTTTGTAATAGTATGAATGTTATAATATTTCTTGCATAAAAAGTTTTATAAAAGAATTATTTCAATGGCCAATATCTCGAAACAGGTTTTTGGCGTTTGGTCTCTTATTGCGTAAATCTGTCCACATATTTCCAATGGTGGGTATTTGACTTTACGTCATTAATCTAAGCGCCACCATCTATGAGCGACGCGCCGGATCTGTACTTTTTGTCGCCGTAAGCGTTACCCCTTGGTATAACGCTTGGCAGGCGGTGATTTATGGAGCAATGGTGAAATATCGGTACTGGAAACGAGAGTATCCCGTGAGAATTTACCAGCAAGCACAGTCTTTTTACCATCACAAATTCTACTTCGACCCGTCGGATGCGAACCTGGGACACCAGCATGGAAAGCAGACGATCTAGCCGTTAAACTAACGGTGCGTCTAGCAAAGAAATGTCTACACTTAGAAAAAACAGAAAGAAGGAAAAATATTATAAATACAAAATGAACACCTTGAGAAATCTTGTGTCAGAAGGCAAAAGGACGTCACTGCCAAAAACATGGATTTTTAGATTATGGTTGATTCGTATATAGAATTTTATACTTATGTTGATGTTGGTACTGCCGAATTGCAAGGGTGAATAGCTGCGTATATATTTCGATATTCAAAGAAAGTAAGTCATAAAACTGTGTACAAAGTGGGAAACTCATCTTAAAAGGAGATTTTGGATTTATTTACTTCTGGCTTATAAAATAAGAAATAAGCAATAATCAACCGATATGCTGAGGACAAATTACCGAAAGTAGTATGAGATAACACCCCAACAGAAAAGAGATCCCTGGCAAGACACCACCCCCAAAAGTGGAGTGATTCACGGATGCCACAAAAAGTCATTATTATTAAGGAGCGGATTCTTATGTAATTAAATATTATTTTTGCTTGTGATAAAACACAATTAACAAAGTTAAACATTCCGAACATGAAGTTTCAAGTTTAAAACCCGAATTTTATTTCACATAAAAAAACATATTTTCACAAAAAATTATGTAAATACATATTTTCAGGAAATGTATTATAAATACATAAATCTTGGAGATTTTTAACTTAAATAATTTTTTACAAGAACTTTTTAAATATTTTAAAATTAAGTCAATTACATCACTCAGAAGTATGTTATCTTTTTTAAGAATTGTTGGTTGCTTCGTGTTTCTAAGCGCTGTGTGGTGTATCCATTTTTGTAATAGTATCGCCTCAAGTTCTGAGAACTGCTAGGCAGCATATCAATGTTACTGTTAGAGAATAAATTAACATGGTCAAGGAGGAGAGATCTTGCAACACATAATTAAGAATGCTTATTATTGCTGAAAATGATTTCATTCCACGCTTTGTTTGTGAAACAAAGCAGATAGGAGCTCGGGTATAAACATTATTTAATTTAAACAAATCTCTCGCCTCTCGCTCATGCCTATCAAGTAAGGCAATAGACCTACATCTTGTTGTGATTCCCTGTTATCGGACTTCGTCAATCGATATCCTTCAGGATATATTGAAAGATGGTTGTTTAAAAAACGATTTGGCTTTCCTATTAGCAAATCTAAGCTTTTTGTGTGACACCATAAAAATAACTCGAAACATCCAAAAACCTGTTGTCTGAAACAGGGAGGTGCGTGCTGTGGAAATTAAACTAGACTTGCTACAAGGTTGAGAAGTACAAGTACTAAGGGACAAATTCCAGAATGTGTTTGGGAAAAACAGTGGATATAAAAAAATGTGTAAAGTTGCTCAAGTATTGGAGGGTGTGTCTGTAGGTGAAATTGACGGTGTTTGTGTTTGTGACATTCCTCTCTTTAAATATGCACGTCTGACGTCCTGTGATGTGGAAAGATCGTTTTCACAGTATAAGTCATTGTTCAGAGATAATCGGCATGCATTTATGATGGAGAATTTGGAGATGACCTTTGTTGTTCACTGCAATTCTCGGCCAACTACTAGCACTCAAGTGTGGTTGGCGAGTACCGAGTAACATTTTTTTTTTCAAGCTAAGTAAGGTATTTTTGTCACATTTAAAACAAAATATTTTTTTTATTTTTAGCAAATATTTTCGTACTTTTTAGCACATAAAAATCCGCTCCCTAGTCATTACAAAATAAGGAGATGAAAATATAATCAATAACGACAGCCCGAAGCTGTTCCTTGTTAGCCTTGCGGTTGAAGAAAATCACGAAAACTCTAACCTTGGGTAGTTGGCGGAAGCACAAGTTAGGCAGCACTCGCTATACAATCGTTACAGAACGAAAATGATTAGTGATCAAGGCTAACTTCTTCGACACACAGAACGAGAATGATGCAACGATATAAAAGTCTTCGCCGGTAGGAGCAAGGCAGCCAGACCTCTCCGCTGTCCCGTTATTCGAGATAGTGACTCCGAGAAGTGAGTGAGCGAGACACTGCAACTGTTGAAATCAGGTGAACAGAGCAGGAAGCCGCCAAGTGGGACAAGACAAGACAGCCTGCCGACGGCTGCGAGCTGCAGCTTTCCCAGCACTTCAACAAAGTCCATTGTTCATGGACGCTTCCTTCTAGACACACTACTGCCCCCCTCCCAGCTTCTCTGTGACCACTTACAATTCGTGTTATGAATGTTCCCAAAGACAAACTGTTTCGTTTTGGACAATCAACGATTTTAAATGACGTGAAGAACAAACACCGTTTTTAAAGAACAGGATGTATGAAAAGATATTCAGAAGACACCATTTGCAACTTATTGTGTTAAGGTTCCCAAATGTGCACAGTTTCATTTTGACATTCAGAGATTTCAAGACAACGACGGAAGAACTCCGTTTTTAAGAAACAATAAATAATAACAGCTATTTCAAAAACACTTTTTTATACGGGTTGAGTGACGGATCTTTCCCAAGGTAAATAGCTTTGATCTGAATAAAGCATTATAATTCCCAATGAGGACGCTCCTTTATCAGAATTACGCGTGCTTTGACTTGCCAGGTTAAGAGGCCTGGGCTCAAGTTCTAGTGAGTTTAATTAAAATTTATGATAAATAAGAATGGTCGTCAGTAGAGGTGAGATTTTTATGCACTAAAAACAATCAAAATATGTATCAAAATATTCCGTAAGAAGTGTAGAAATATGCACTAAATAGTCCCTCACAGAAATCATAATATTCCATTAAATGTTCAAAGTATTCTCTGAAAAGTGTAGAAAAATGCACTAAATATTCCCTCACAGAAATTCCATTAGATGTTCAAAATATGCTCTAAAAAGTGTAGAAATATGCACTAAATATTCCCTGACAGAAATCATAATATCCCATAAAATGCTCAAATATTCCCTCACAGAAATCATAATATTCCATTAAATGTTCAAAATATTCCTCAAAAAGTGTAGAAATATGCTCTACATATTCCCTCACAGAAATCATAATATTCCATTAAATGTAGAAATATGCACCAAATATTCCCTAACAGAAATCATAATATTCCATTAAATGTTCAAAATATTCTCTGAAAAGTGTAGAAATATGCACAAATATTTCCTCACAAAAATCATAATATTCCACTAAATGTTTAAAATATTCCCTAAAAAGTGAAGAAATATGCACTAAATATTCCCTCACAGAAATCATAACATTCCATTAAATGTTAAAAATATTCCCTAAAAAGTGTAAAAATATGGACTAAATATTCCCTCACAGAAATCATAATATTTCATTAAATGTTCAAAATATTCCCTAAAAAGTGTAGAAATATTCACTAAATATTCCCTCACAGAAATCATAACATTCCATTAAATGTTCAAAACATTCTCTGAAAAGTGTAGAAATATGGACTAAATATTCCCTCACAGAAATAATAATATCCCATTAAATATTCAAAATATTCCCTAAAAAGTGTAGGAATATGCACCAAATATTCCCTCTCAGAAATCATAACATTCCATTAAATGTTCAAAACATTCTCTGAAAAGTGTAGAAATATGGACTAAATATTCCCTCACAGAAATAATAATATCCCATTAAATATTCAAAATATTCCCTAAAAAGTGTAGGAATATGCACCAAATATTCCCCTCTCAGAAATTATAATATTCCATTAAATGTTCAAAACATTCTCTGAAAAGTGTAGAAATATGGACTAGATATTCCCTCACAGAAATTATAATATTCCATTAAATATTCATATTAATGTATTGTCTGCTTTTTGTAGTCTTTTATGTTAAAACAACACAGCTGCAGCAATCACAACCCTATAAGTCACTTTTGGATAAACAATGCCTGACAATGATTTTTTTTTTTTTTCCAAATTACTTGCTAAAAGTTTATAGCGTCTATGACAATAATTTTAAGTGCTGAAAAACTGCGTTCTACATCACAAGATGATTGGACAGAATTTCAAGAAAAGAAACGATCTTATCTGAAACTACAGTTTCTACATGCTTCCCGTCTAACTTTGCAGAAATATTTGCAGTTCAATGAGGCCTTTATTATTTTGAAAAACTTTTGCACATTTATTTCTGATTTTATGTCTCATCTGCACGAAAGCAGTAATATGGCAACTTCACTTGAAGTGTGTTGTGTGGTTGTCATGAACGCCGTGGAGGATACATACGAAATACGCAAATATATGTTTTCACCTCTAAGATATGCACAAAGTCCCAAAACATGCATTTTTATGTGCTATCAAATTCTGCTATACCATTGTTCAGCACATTAAATCTATAAATACTTAATCTTACAGTTCTAAGTAAAGCCAAACAAAATATGTTTTTACGCAAAAATTTCATCTCTAGACATCAGCATTATGTTTTAGACTCTCTGGAACCTGATAACACTTTTAGACACCCATCTCTTCTTACGTGCTTTTAAATTTACTGAACAGCCCAATTACATATTTAATAAGGCGAGATATACAAGCAATATATTTCTCATATGAGTAGAGCCCGGATTTTCATGCACTATCAAATCTTAAAACATGCATGCATTCATACACAACCATATGACAAAACATGCACGGTGGAGCAAAAAAAAAAAAAAAAATAATAATAAATAAATAAATAAATAAACAAACAGAACAAATCTGCACTATCAAAATTGAGTTCTACATTATGCTACATTTTTATTTTATTTTGAAACAACGTACTTTAATGTCTCAAAATTTCATTCACTTAAGCGTACTTGAACACAGAAAATGACTTTTATACGACACAAGAAGTGACAGGTACATACTTATGTGAAGAAATTTGGGACACAGGGAATCGAACCAGCGCCCTCCCGACTTTACAGCGTTACACCTTAACCGCGACGCTATCGCGCGCTATAAAACACACGTTTTTATTACAACAATCACAATAAACTACATCACCGTCCATCTTTAGAAATTCCTTTCCCTCAGCCCATTCTGACATAAGCTTAGTATCTTTTTGCAGTTTCAACAGGAGCTACAGCAACAATTCACAATTCGACACAAAAGTAGGCCTATACTAAGTTGCAGTTTGCAAGTATGTTGCCTTCATTCCTTTCTTTCAATATTTTGACCTCTGACTTGTTACGAGCGAGAGCTGGCAGTTGGAAATTCCAGTGCAACAGAGGGAGGAAATTAGTGGAAAGTCCAAAGACTAGCTGTCAGGTAGGATGCCACGAAACCATTATTACCAATAGGTTTCTTTTATTTTTTTTTCAATAGACAAATACCGTGGAAATATCAGATTCTACGAAGCAACATTCATAAAAGGAACTATTATGCAAGTTAACATAATATGTGCACTGAACCTAAAAAATGACATAATATACAATATAGAAGTCTAAATATGTGCTATTAAGTCTAAAATCTTCTGGATATGCATTATGCATAAATTTACTATCAAAAAAGGCCAAAACATGCAAACAATAACATACACGGAAAAAGTACGGTTATTTTGAATTGATAAGTCACAAAACGAATATTTTCAAAGTTTGAGATGTGTAATAAGCTTATATAAAAACATGCATTTGCATGGAAATCCGGGCTCTACACATGAGTAATGCATGGCAAGACCACAAAACCACAAAACCAATCAAAACTTTTTATCAGAATTCAAAACCAATCAAATTTTTGTCAGAAAGCAAAATTACCGTTGTAACTGGACTCGGCATATTCATCGAAAGGAAAGAAGCAGATTACCACATTTAATCCTGAAATACCACTCCTGTGGAAGGAAGCTGACATTTCAAGATACTTCTAGACTGATGCTTTGAATAGAATCGGACAGACCATGAGCCTTACATCCCTGATTGCTTTATGATGACTGGAATATTTTACTCCAATCTGCACAACCGTTTTTTCTCTCTTGTACGGAGGAGGGGCCCGATGGCTTGCACTGAAGCCTGAGGTTTATTGTGCTTACCACTCATACTCTATGAATGATTGGGTAGCTGAACGGCCGCGCTCTTGTACAAGTACAGCACGCCGCACCATGAACTTCACGGATGATGGTATGGATGATGATGATGATGATGATATGTGAATTAATGATGGCGAAATGAGTTCGAGGTCCAACGCCGGAAGTTACCCAGCAATTCTTCAATTGGTTGAGGGAAAACCCCGAAAAAAAACTCCAACCAGATAACTTGTCCCAACCAGAATTTGAACTCGGGCCCGTTCGTTTTACTATCCGACATGCCAACCGTTACTCCACAGCGGTGGACGCACAACCGTTTACAACTATAACTCATGTTTTAGCGCGTATTTCTGATCCCTAAATCAATCGTTTCCCCTTTACAGTAAGCTACTTATCTATCCTTGGGAGAAAAATTTGCAATTTTCATTGAATTTTTTAAAACTCTTTTTTCTCTGATTAGTCGACATAAAATTAACGATTTTCACAGAAAATAAACTCCTCAAATATCTTTGGGGGAAGGGAGGGGGAATTTTTAAGCCGAAAACTGAAATTTATTTGTTCCAGTCTTTGGCTCACAATTTTTATGTTAGAACAAAATTTCTTTCACCGTCTTACTCCTAAAAGAATACAGAATAAGAGCTGTGGAAACAGTTTTTCCCTATCTTATCCCATTAAGGAAAAATGTTATTTTATTTTTAGAAAATTTTAAACATAAGAATACAAAAGTGTGTGTGTGTCCAATGCCTAACCATTTCACTTTGCGTGATTCGATTTCGCATAATCCGGATAGATAGCAGGACTGCGACCCATTTTCGAATTGCACACCACTTCGGCGGGCCACGTTATGCATGATGTGTATCTGTGAAGAGTTATAAGATCTTGAAGCTTTAAGTGAACTCTCTTAAGCAGTAGGACATTGTTTATAGTTCAGCTCTTAGCTACATTAATGAGTTTCATTTTGGCGCAAGATGAATGAAAATATCTCAATTCTAAGTGCATTTTGTGTTACCATTAGTGTTGTAAAATGCTGTAAAACTGAACATGGAGAAAAATCATCTATATCCTGAGAGTATGAAAAATTGTAAAACAAAACACACAGCTTCCTGACTGTATGAAAAATAATAGCCAAACTCTCCCTTCAAATTGAAATTGTTATTACACGAAAAATATATAAAATTGACAGAATGTGACGGATTGACACTTGCAGAACTGCACTTCCGGTATAAAGAAAGTGTGTTTCCAGTTAATAAAAACTCAGCTAATTAATTAACCAAACTTCATAGAGACAAAATTTATATATATATATATATATATTAAACTATGTTCAATGGTTATTAGAGAAGAAAAATTCGCTCCGGCGCCGGGCTCAAACCCGGGTCCTTGGTTCTACGTACCAAGCACTCTAACCACTGAGCTACGCCGAAGTTCAATACTGTTACATTTGTTGCGCATCTCAAGATATTTCACTATATAGCTTCAGTGAAGAGCACAGAGCGTCTCTGAGACAATCCGTGTGCACTGCATAGACATTTAATATTGTTTAATATGCAGTATTTCAGTAAATATATCATCATAACTCGAATGGTTTTCTCATTGCATGTGTGGGCAGAATGTGATGGCTCCAAAAAATAAAGGGGATGGCTCCTGAAAATTTGTAGTTTTGTTTAACCGCGGTAAAAAAAATATACCGTATTTTACTGCATACAAGCTGCCTTTAAATAACTACTTCGTTATTATTGTTATTAAATCTAAGTGGTATATTGTACATGAGTACTAGTCCTGTTGTACACCGACTTATATGCTACACAACTACACGAATAGCTGTAAACATACAGTATCGGAGCGTGCGAAGAGACAGCAGCGTGAAGCTAATATGACCGAGGTACACCTAACTTGTATTCAAGGTAACCAAATGCAGGACTCTAATAATGACAATTAGCGCAATGGAGAGGGCTATGGTGGGCTAATACACACCATCCTGTGTCCCCGTTCCACAGAAATATTGAAAGTGCAGCTAAAACTTGTTTCAGAACTACCTAATTTACTTAAGACTTTAATTATTGCTACATACATTTAGCTCACAACTTTTCCTTAGCAATTACTCCACAGCTTCTTTTATCGCTGCGCATACACCGACAATTTTATTTACAGTCATTAAATTTTATCTTCGGCTTGTTTATTTTCCTTATATACGTCAAGGTGAATCGTATGCCAAACAGTACTAAGTTAATACTCAGTAACAAGAAACGTTTCTCTTGATAGATAATGTTTATTAGCCACTAACGTAGTATGGGATTACAAGCAAGACTCGTAATCCGAAGCTGCGTTCGGGCGTGGGTTCGAATCCTGCTTGGATTTATTATCTGGTTTGTTGTATATTCCGAAGATTTTCCCTACTAGGCCTATAAAGAAAATGTTAAATAATCGCATAACGAATCCTCAGAAATAGAATCCCGGAATCATCAATTCCATAGACGATAACCACGCAGATAATAAAGTGTGCTTAAATAACCCAGTAACAAATTATTTCGATAGTATACAAATTTGGTTTTCAGGTATACGTGGCTCCCTGTAAGGCTGACTGAAGCTATACCTGAAAGCCAGATTTGTATAATACATGGTGCTGTTCGTTAACAGAAAACCACAAAATTAAGTCACACAGAAAGCGTGCACTCAATGGTGGGCTCTGACATTCTGTTAACCCACTTGAGGAATGTGGATATAAGGAGAATAATTGAGCCGGGGTCTGGTATAGTTCCTGGGTAGCTCAGTCGGTAGAGTGTTGGCGTGCTCAGTTAAAGACCTCGGGTTCGATACCTGGCCCTGGAACAATTTTTCGCTTGAAATTATTTATTTCGATAGTGTTCAGCACAAGGAATGAGGGTTGTCCATGTTGACAAGATCTCTACATCTAAAAATGCCTCCTCATGCATGAATCAACCAATATAGTGTAAAAATCCGCTGAATTTCAACTAATCAGAGCCATCTATCACTGCGATAATGTAAACATTTAGAAGACAACGGAAACTATAATGTGTCCATACAAATCAATGAACCCCATAAACTAGTTATCATTTCATTTCATTTATTGGGTTATTTTACGATGCTGTATCAACATCTCAGGTTATTTAGCGTCTGAATGAAATGAAGGTGATAATGCCGGTGAAATGAGTTCAGGGTCCAGCACCGAAAGTTACCCAGCATTTGCTCGTAATGGGTTGAGGGAAAACCCCGGAAAAACCTTAACCAGGTAACTTGCCTCGACCGGGATTCGAACCCGGGCCACCTGGTTTCGCGGCCAGACGCGCTGACCGTTACTCCACAGGTGTGGACACCTAGTTATCAATTAAGTCAGAAATAAAAAATCAGCATCAAGTATACTGAATTTACTTTTATGGAATGCAACTTCCGAAATTGTATATTAAATTGAATTTCCATCCTTTTAAATTGCATTGCGTTGTTTCTGCATTTTATGTGTGATAATACGTTGTTTCTGTCATTCATGGTTAGCTAGAACAGTTAAAACTAAGGACCATATTCATAGACATTCTTAGCGCGGGCTTACGGTGGATGATCAGCGAACTAACGTTTTTCGTATTCATAAACCAGTGTTAGCGATATGATATAATATGAATCCTGTACAAGTAATCAGTCGATAGCCGGGGATAGTTTAGCACGCTCGTAGCACGGACTAGCGAAATGTCTATGCATAGCACCCTAAATGTTTCTTGCATTTCTAAATAAATATTTTTATTTCTTCTTTACGAATGGAATATCTTGACAGCGTATGAAATATGACACGTCAGTAAACTAAATATCTTAACCAATAATAGTCTGCGCTATCTGTATTTTATTAGTCTTTTAATTTATTACTCTATTCACGAAATAGCCTTATTCAATATCACGCGAGATTTGTATTTCGGCCAAATGGAAACCCCTTGCGTTATTACCTACAAAGGTATGATAATGACAGAAGAATGATTGTATGGGACTGATAGGAGAAAGCGAAGTGCATACAGAGCATAATATTTTCCTTAAATGTTCTATTCATCACAAATGTCAGAAGATACGCCTGCACTTCAAACCAAACATACGGACAGGTCGTCTGGATTGCACTGTGACGAAAGAAATCATTATTTTTCCGGGCGTGCATAAGAATTCAGCGTTTCCTACGTCTTTCCAGTGACTTCTTAAGAGATGCAGTTCCTTAGTCACACAGCATACAATACTCATTGTCAGACAATTTGTAATCCGTTATAAATCGTGTGATGAACAGTGCAGTTCTTACTGTTAGTAATGGTTACAGATTTGGGAGTCTCTAAAAATAATTCCTCAAAGAATAAATTGATATGCCATACACTTTAAATCTTCAAATGCGTAGCTGGTAGAAGTAACATTAGTCTTACTCAAATGACGTCAAAATCAATTAGGAATAAACGAAAACATAAATGATTAACTTTCTGTGCAGCACTAAATAATGATTATATTCGTTCTTACAAGATCTGAGGCTGCATGAATTTATATTGGTTTCTTTAGAACCAACGCAGTGACATATTTTCTCTACAAACTCGATTACATCATGTGTAAAATATTTAGCTAGAATGCCTTCTAAAGGTTGCTTTTAAGACAATGAAGGTGACACAATTAGCGTCTTGTTTCCTCTCCTTCACAAAATATGTGTCAGCCTCTATTCGAGGCCATGAAAATTTAGGACAGGTCATAATTTTAGACAATTACCACAAAAACATAGAAGTACTAATGACCCATTGTAAAAAGTGAAGTTACATTTAGAGCACTTTACAACTCTGTTGACGTGCTCAAGCGATTTAAAGTTTTTACACTTTCTGAAGAATAAAAGATAAAAACGCCTCAATTATGGATATGAAGACTTTCGACGAACTTGTACTGAAGTCGTGTGAACAGTCTCAAGACTCCTAAGGCCGGCATCATATTGAATCGGACATTCTGTCTCGGAGAGGACGATTTTGTCTTGGACCGTTCGATGTGACGGTGATTACACGCATTCTTACGAGGCTCCATTCTCCGAAGCAGTATGCTGCAGCCTCATAAGAATGCGTGTAATCACCGTCACATCGAACGGTCCGAGACAAAACTGTCCTGTCCGAGACAGAATGTCCGATGCAGTATGCTGCAGCCTCATAAGAATGCGTATAATCACAGTCACATCGAACGGTCCGAGACAAAACCGTCCTGTCCGAGACACAATGTCCGATGCAATATGCTGCAGCCTCATAAGAATGCGTATAATCATCGCCACATCGAACGGTCCGAGACAAAACCGTCCTGTCCGAGACACAATGTCCGATGCAGTATGCTGCAGCCTCATAAGAATGCGTATAATCACCGTCACATCGAACGGTCCGAGACAAAACCGTCCTGTCCGAGACACAATGTCCGATGCAGTATGCTGCAGCCTCATGAGAATGCGTATAATCATCGTCAAATCGAACGGTCCAAGACAAAACCGTCCTGTCCGAGACAGAATGTCCGATGCAGTATGCTGCCTGCCTTAGGAATGTTCGTGTCCATGTAAACTGAAACGTATAGGAGAGAAAGAGGTAAAGATTTTATACTTTCTAGATCTCGGTACCACGCTGCGGGAGAATTTAACTCCCGGGATATAAACGTCAATCAATTTATATGGCTGAACCGTTTCAAAAGTTACGGCGAAATTGAAAAATTCGGCCAACGCATGATTATAACCAGGGTGTCCGCAATCCGTCGCCTATCGACAGTACCCACTCGCCTATACTGAAGAAAGAGAACCCTGCCTAGGGTATGGCACGGCCTTTTACCTACCCTCTATCAAGGAGTTCTATCTAGTGTCCATCCAATTTAGTCCAAACAAAATAGACATACTGGATGTAAGTTAAAAGTGCACACTAGACTGGGAGGAAAGAAAAAAAAACACACACAAAAACTAAGTTATACAGAGTGTATCAAAATTCTTTGGTCGGCGGGAAAAGGCACATAAGTCAAAAAGTCGATTTTTCTATTGTACGGTACCTAATCACATAAATCTAGTACTTTTTCTAATGTTTGAAATAATAAAATTTCTTTTATTTTAAATTGAAAAGGGCCTTACTTTAACCAACATACATGAATTTCATTATTATACTTATATTCAGTTAAGAGTAAATTAAAAAGAAAATCTCTCCTGAAAAATTAATCTTTTTGACTTACGTGCCTTTTCCCGCCGACCAGAGTTAATAGCGAAAACTGAAACGGTTGAAAGTATAGCTACGATAATAGAAGCAAAAAAAGTTCCAGTAAACATGGTCCGCAAACAAGCCGTTTGCAAGATAATTTCGAATATTTGGTTACAAGCCGCCAATGACTTCATTCGTTGTAAAACATCATATTATGCTTTACTAGTTGTGCACAAGAAGCGGCTCGCGATGTGCTCTTGTTTACAGAACTGAACACTGCCGAGAGGTGGAACACCTCCTGTAACAGGTAAGAGTGTATAGTAAATTGTAACATGTAACGTGCTAAAGTACTGTAGTATTTTGTTCCTTGTTAAGGTAAGCCGTGAGTGAAATTTGAGCCAAATTAGATGCGGAATAAACGTAAAGTCTACATTTCAAATAAACTTGTACTAACTCGGACTATATTTCATAATGAAGTCAGTGGCGGCTATTTGGTTACAAGTCCATAAAAAGCTGAGACATGCACATAGTACAGGGACATCATTTTATTTTTACTAATATTTTTAATATTAACCTGGCTATACCTTTCGAGAACCGGAAACACCGTTCGCTACCCCATTCCACTACTGGAGTTCGATGATACTGGCGTAAAACACAAACAAATCACTTTATTAGGTATAGGAGGGAAGAAAAGTAGTTCATCCATTTACGTAAACTAGGAAATATCGCGATTTTGAGTTTGATAATTTTCATTAGGTTTTGTTAATCAAAATGCAGTACTGTAGTAAGAATAAGTGTTTTTACTCACGAACTGAGTTATCCATGCGAACGTATTCATTATGCAGTGCATATTATACTGTCTACAGCACATTAGCGTACAATATAGACAATAAAGTTAAATTCTAAATAATCATAATACGGATATTTAAATACATTTTTGAAAATGGTGGCCGTTCATTTCGATACAGGCTTCAGATCTTTTGTGCATATTATCGCACTATAGACTATTGCATCTAATTCCAATTATCAGTTTCATCCTTCGTACTAGTAACTCATGTTGAAATAATTCTGTACCTGCTCTACAAAAGAGTACCTTACGTACTGTAAATTCAATCTTCACTTCTGCCCGATCCGCACAGATAAAATTACTCAGACATGCTATCTACTGTCCGTCCAAGTGGTTATGTCGTAGGGTCGTAGAAAGGGGGGAAATCACGTGACAGTTAATTACTTAACGAGGCCCTTTTATTTAAGTTATTTTAAACAGTTGTATAAAATTACGTAAACGTCCAATTCCTAACAGAAATTAATGTTTTCAGAAAAGAGCTAAGACAACCCAGCTTTTGCAGAGGAGCGAGCAGAAGCAGGTGGTGGAAACCGGGATACGACGTAGGCAAACGGACGAGAGTACCTATGCGAAAATATGATTCAATATTGAAAGCTCTTTCGTCACTGGAAAACGCGAACATATTTCTGGAACGTACTATACTCACTAACTCAGTGCTGTTTACTATATGGGCCTTGGTTCTGTGTGGAGGACAGTCGGAACTTCATTAGTAGAAGGGGTGGGAGTGAAGTACATTAAAAAACTCAGGTAAAATAAAAATTGAAGTAAAAATAAAATGATGTCCCTGTACAAACAATAAGAGGTGGCTTCTGAACGCTAAGATCTCTAAATAAATAAATCTTTCTGGAATATTAGTTACAATGATTAGCAACGATTATCTTATCTGTCCCGACTTCTAAGCTGCAGTGTACGCTATAAGGTCATAAGTTATTGCTCACGTAAATGCAAGCAACGTAATATGTAAACACGATATTTTATTGCACCCACAAAGATAGGCTGACTCTAGTGCAAACATGTAGGTAACGGTGACTGTGTTAGCCGTGTCTTCCTTCCGTTTCGCCGACCACAACGTGAGGGGAGATTGCAGACGATCTCCCCTCCCTCTGCACACGATTTAGGTTACGCTTTCTCAACATACAAACACATACAATCCAACTATGGTTTATACCGAGTATCCACCCACGCTCCTGCTACTTTCTACAGTCATAAAAAACAGCCATAATGTGCGAAAAGTGAATTATTAACAATATTCAGGTCTGAGTCTCTTTACACCTAGAAAAACCATTAGACAATGACAAAATAGATACAAGGCCAGTAAGACTGCTTGAAGATTTTCTAGTTTTACTTTTATAAAAAAAAAAAACACTATCCACAAAAGTTATACGAGGTGAAGAAAGGAATATTCTGAAAATGTTTTCAGAAACTTAACAACCATAAAAACATATCCAAAGGCAGGTCTTTCACTGTAAACCCAGTATTTCCAATCTTTCCTATTTTCTGCCTTCCTCTTAATCTCCGTATATGATTCCTGTATCTTAAAAGTCGTCTATCATTCTTCCGTTCACCATTCCTTACAGTGCATCCTTCAGTAGGCAGTTTCTTCTCAGCCAGTTACTCAACCAATTCCTTTTCCTCTTTCTGATCAGTTTCAGCATCATTCTTTCTTCATCCATTCTTTCCAACGCAGCTTCGTTTCTTATTCTGTCTGTCCATTTCACATGCTCCATTCTTCTCCATATCCACATTTCAAATGTTTCTATTCGCTTCTCTTCACTTTGTCGTAATGTCCATGTTTCTGTCTATACAATGTCACACTCCACACAAAGTACTTTGCCAGTCTCTTCCTTAATTCTTTTTCCAGAAATCCGCAGAAGATGCTCCCTTTTCTGTTAAAAGCTTCCTTTTCCACTGCTATCCTCTTTTGACTTCCTGACAGCACCTCAAGTTCCTGCTTACAGTACATACTTAAATGCCAACGACCTCGGCCGGGATCGACCCGCAACCTCGAGCATAGAAGCCCAGAGTTATACCAACTACGCTACCGAGGGCGATTATATATATAGACACACACACACACACACACATTCAAGTGCATCAATCCCGGGTGTAAATCTGGAAATAAATTCTGTAGCATACCAACATTTCTCTTTATACGGCACATGAGAAAGTAAATGAATACACTTGACCCACATTCGCATTGGGAAATCCCACGTGATATGCCGGGAATTGAACTTCGGTCTCCTGGTGAGAAAGGTGTCGTCTAACCAAATTATGGTTGAAATACTGTAAGGCGAATTACTTCTAATACTGTTCACAATTTGTTTAATGATAGATTAAGCGTCACGAAATGGCCGCTTTAATCTCAGGGAAATAGCATGTTGGTCTCAATTCAGAAATTATCAATGACCTCTGCCTCAGACCGAACCCATGACCTTCCAAGCTCATAGTAAGTCGTTCAATTCATAAAGCTACCGCGAGTCATGCTTGAATTAAGGTCATCACTTCATATGTTCACTTCATATTGCGAAACAGACTACAGTGAAATTCACAAATCTCCTTTTACTTTTGTCGTACGTAACACAGAAATACAGAGTTCAAACCTTACGAAGGTAAGTATGAAGGTTGTAAGGTTGTGAGTGCCTTTATAGCAAGGACTGATACGGGAACAAAAAAGACTAATTCAATTTTATATATATATATATATATATATATATATATATATATATATATATATATATACATACACACACATTCTAATGCTGAGCGTTGCGCTGCAGCTTCCAAGATCTACGGTTCGATTCCCGAGAGAGTCATTGATTTTCTCCATCGATCTAATCTAATCCGTTAGGCCGCACTATGGTCTTGAGTTTTACCCTAGATCATATTTGTAACAGATAGCTCATCCCTATGTTAAAATCGGCAGCACTTTGAAGAGAACAACCGCCAGGAAAGCCACCCGTCCGCCGTAAACGAACACGAGATGGTAGTACAGTCGCTAATGCAATTCAAATGGGAATTATGACGTAACTCCTTATTTAACAACTAGATGGCAGCATAGTAAACCTGACAAAAGTTGTTACCGTTAAAGCCTATAAGGCCGAGCTATCTGGGTATGTATATTATGATCTTCGGTTTTACTCAGTCTCTAACAGAAATGAATACCAGCGGTATTTTCTTGCAGATAAAGGCGGGAAGCACGTAGGGCTGACATCTCTACGCTACTACTAATGCCGTCTGTCTAGAAAAGTTGGAAGCAATAGCCTCTCGCTGCCACATGGACCTCCATGGCCTATAATAGGAATTCCCTTACCTTTACCAATGTTTTTGCTGAAAATTTAAATTTAAAAAATCCATATTTTGTCTTCTAATAGTATACACTAAAACCAATGCCAAAGTTCAACATCCAAATCGTCAATTGTGAACGGTTACAGAAAACGTGATTAAATCATCAGTCAATGAGAACCAGATCTGATGTCAGCAGACGAGTGCGTAATATTTACGTCCAGCTTCCAAACGTTGAAAATATGCTGTATCCTTTAATTGCATTTACCGGTAGCTGCTGTTACTTCACTTTACCATTGGGGGGGGGGGGAGTCACTGCGACTCAGCACTGCAACCTTGTAGATTTATTGCACTTCCCTGTAGCTAGACTCATTCCCAACCCACACCAGCTGACTATGCTAAGGTTCACCGATATGTTGCCAACTGTTTTTGAAGAAAATAAGGGAGACTAAGCGACCTACAATATTTCACATAGAATACTGACACATTATACAATTCAGTTAGCAGTACTAAACATCAACTTTATTCTACACTTAGGCAGTTAGGATTAAATTAACAGTATTTTGATATTGTTGTCTCGCGTAATAGTTTCAAACAAACTGTAAAAAAAATCGCAACATGAATAGTTGAAGTTGAGTGTGATTTTCAGTTCTGACTTGATTAGATGTGCCGTGCTCCTGTGTCGAACATCTGTTCACTTACTGCTCATAAGAGAAAACAAGCCTGGTATGTTTACAGCACAACTCGCTAGTTTTCCTTCTTCTTTTTTTTTTTTTTAATTGTTTGATTTTAAACTAGTGAGCTCTGAAATATTTCTGGCAAGTATTACCTCCTACAGAGATTGCAGTTTCAGTGCATCTCTGAAACAACAGAATCTATCATATAAATCACTTTCAATCAAGGAAAAATTAAATGTTTCAAGTAGATGTTTACATTATACAGGAATAAGGGAGAAAATGCTTGAAGAGAAGAAAAATATGGGAGACGGGAGACTCTGGGGAGGAGTAGCATCATCTGTACTTAATCCATTCATTTTATTACACAGAAGATTAATAAAAATTTGTCTAACCAAAAATTTGGATTACCCAACAAATTTAATTTATACAGATTTTGAAGTATTAACTATTTAGGAAATTTGTAAATATAGTTCACTACCTTAGTATCACAGAAATCAAATAAAACATATCTAATCGACATGAATATCGTACTCGAAGACCAAAGTCTACTTTCCCATTAATTGAGCCTAAATGTCATACAAGTGCAGCTCTTAAACATGGTGCTAGTTTCGGCCCAAGACTTTATAATAAAATTACAAACAATTTTCCAAATTTGAAATAGTTTAAAATTGAAGCTTTTAAAAAAGGAATTTATAAAATTATTCATGATATATAATATTAACAAATTTGTGTATTTTTTACCTCTTATTTCTGTCGATTATATTCATTGCTTTTATTGAATATCATTGGCTTCTGTCTGTTTGTCAAGTTATAATATTAAATGTAATTTTTCTCGCTTTTCTCTCTCTTTTTTTTTGCTCTCGTGTGTTATTTATTGGCTTGAGTTAAGTTACTTACTGTATTTAGTAAATTGTCCTTGTAAATTTTATGTTAAATTTTTGGATAAGACCACACCGTACACGAGCCTGGCTCTTACGGTAGTGGCTAGAATCATTTTTGTTTTATAATTTTCATTTGTATTCGCTAGCTAGCTAGTTGAATAAATCGAATAAAAAACTGACTGTTAAAAATTTGGGCTAAATACTGGAGATTACGGAAAATACGGGAGGGTAATGTTAATAAGGGTGGTAATAGTCAAAATCTTATATTATTCATTCGTGGAAATGCTATATCTGGAGCTCCTAATATTAATAGATTAATTGTATGTATACCGCCGTTATAATGAAAATCTTTTTATGCTCGACCATGCCGAAAAGTATTAATTATACACCTGGTAGCAGTCCTTTAATGCATGTCATTAAAGTACACCTATTCATTAAAGTACAGGTATTCAGCCAATGACAAGTCAGCTTTGTACCGTTATAAAACCGCAAGTATCGATTACTCTCGGATATGCAATCGAAAGAGAATTAGTGAAAAGTCACGGAGGCTGGAAACCCAATACTGTCGCAGAAGGTTATGTTCTGTTACTATAATAATTAGCGTTAATTGTAAATAATATTCAAATAAATTCAATTTGTCATCCCGTTTTTCAATGTCTAATTTAATTTCAATGTTATATCAAAGTTAATATTTAGTTTACTCTGTAGGTTCTTATAGGCTATCAAAGTCAATGTGGACATCTGTTCCTCAGAAAAAATCAATACTTTCGCGTATACGTACATCTCACAATTTACGAGGTATTGCTCAAGGTCAGTTAGATACAAATAAAATGAATAATTTCAAGTTAGAAATATGATAGAGCATAAAAAGTCGTATGAAATTCGCCTGTAATGGCAATTAAGAAGCTCGTATGAAAATTATGAAACTCGCTTACGCTCGTTTCATAAACATGCATACTCGCTACTTAATTACTATCATTATAGGCTCGTTGCATAATGTACTATTAGGGTTTAAGAATTTTCTTAATTTAATTTTGATAAATTATTTCAGGTCCCTATTCACTGAGTATCCATGTTTCGAAGCAGGCAGCACCACTATCCATACAACAGCTGCTCTCCATGCTATGAATGGAATGAAAATCGGACGGATTAGGTTGATGTCTAAGGTGGGGAAATGGGAGAACTCAAAGAAAAATCTCACTGTGGCCTTGTTCGCCACAAATGCTTTACTGACGCAACTCGAACCCGGGCCGCCTGTGTGACAGGCCGAAGGTCTAATACCACTCAGACACCGCAGAGACAATTGCTATTGTTACAATGTACGTTATTTTCTTCAACAAAACCTTCTTAATGAATTGAGAAACTCTTTATTACAGGATTACCGGTACGAAGTTCATTACAACTGACGTATAACGTAATTTCCAAGAATTAAAATGTCACAGTATCTTCAAGTTCATATTACAATTTGTGCACGCAACAAATTACCTTTTAACAACAGGTAAGCTTTATGCGGTCCGAGGACACGTGTTACAATATTATATCATAATGTGGCAGTTGGCCTCTAAGGCGTAGCGTGAAAGCCATGGTCGTGAGTTCATATACCGCCTACGACAATCTTTCCGCTTTATACATGTTTTGTTTTCCTATCACGCTGATACCAAGTCTCAAAGAGTCGTGGAGTGTACTTCTACTGAAAAAGGTCCAGAGATGGACTTAGTCCAACATTCAAGGGCATTAGCGCTTTGGAAAAAATGTACCAGTTGGCCTAGTGATGTTAGTAAACTAATTTTTGCAAACTTTTTTTTTTTGTACTGAAACGTTGCAGCTGTTTACGGAGCCATTAAGACTACAGAACGCGAAGGTTGCCTCCTATTCTAATAAAAGTGGAGCAGACGCTACTTCCAAGAAACTCTCTCGTATACGTACGATAGGTCTAAAATCCAGAAGCAAAACCAGATTACTATGAACGAGTTTGAGAAGGCACGCAAGCCTGAGGTTATTAATTACATACATCAAGCATATATGCATTTTTTGTGTCACTTCTCGCACTATCTTATTCTGCAATCTAAAACGATAATACGCAACATATACACAAGAATCATGCATTGTATTACACTTTCTTATTCGACCATAAACGAAGGAGAGCATTCGAGCTACGAGAAAAAAGCTTAAAATCGCCTCCGGATGTAGTAATTTAGATCTTTCGGAACTGTCGGCCGGGCGGCGATGTGAATTCCATTTCTGAATGAAAAACCTTTGAGGTGGTATTCATTACTCCTGTAATAGCATGGCAAAGATAACAACATAGAATTAACTGAAATTTAAGCTCTCTTCTTCAAAGATCGTAAAGCAGTATTTTACAATAAAATAATATTTCATACATCTCATTACAATTTGGAACACGTTTGCAAATTTTAAGGTGCACATACTTCAATATGAACTGAAATTATTCCTAAGTTTTGACGTGTAGAAGAAACAGTCACTAAATTCTGTCTATAGACTTCTCTATGAGGAATAGAGTTTCTCATGCTTTATAAATCTCCAATACATAAATCTGAACTTTATTTGTCCTTCGAAAGAAGCCGAAAAAGACTGATTTCTCCTTTCAAAAAAAGTGACAGAGGATTTAAGGAAATCCCTATGATTGAGTGAAACGTCTTATTCTCGAATATTTAAGTAATAAATTAATAATAATAATAATAATAATAATAATAATAATAATAATAATAATAATGGTTTAGCCTTCTCTAACATTCAACCCGGAGTAAAACTGCGTTACAAAAAACACCACAAATTTACAAAGTACACTACAATTTTACACACAAAACTGAATATAATAATAATAATAATAATAATAATAATAATAATAATAATAATATAATGTAGACAACAAGTAGGTAGAAATCAGACATAATATATAATATACAGAAAGAAAGGAAAATGCATAATAAAATGTGAACAGCAAGTCAAAAATAAATGAGACATACAAAGTGTAAAAATATAAGACAATAATAATAATAATAATAATAATAATAATAATAATAATAATAATAATAATAATAGTGAAGTACAAAGCATACAATGAAAATATTTTTAGGTACACACAGTAAGGAAAATTATGGTTATATATAGCTCAATTTATTACATTATAGATATACCATTATCGGGAAATATGAAAGCAAAAAGATAAAATAAGCTAACTGCAACACTGTAATGTAGTAATATTAATGTATATGTTACCGTTAAAACCCGAAATCTGCCAAAACCAGTTTCAATTGGTAAAAACTAGTTTAAACAATGCACATAAAAAGAAAGAGAGTTTTCGTATGATCTATAATCAGTGACAGGTTAGATTTGGCTTGTTAAGGCCTTTGGGAGGCCTTGCATGGTACGCTTTTATTCATGCTTTTGTTTGTTTAAACTAATTTTAACCAGCTGATACTGGTTTTGACAGATTTCGGGTATTGACGGTAACATTTACACAATATAATCCATATACCCATGACTATTCTGTAGAAAAAAAATCGAGGTACATTAAATAGAAAGGACAGCGATATACGGACCTTATGGAAAAATCACTTACACTTCTGTTTTCTGGTATCACGTTTAACAGTCACATTCAAATTTATAAAAAAATGTTTCTCAATCAGAAATGCTGACTTCCAAATCTGGAGTCCCGAGTTCGATTCCTGGGGTTGGATATCGGGGACGAGGGAAAGTTACTAGGGTGTCTAAAGTCTGGAATTTATATGAATGCGTGTTCTGGTTTATTAATTAACAATTTTCAAAATTGAAACGGAATATATTATCAGGACTGTCGGTGGACAGAAACCTGAACACACGTTTCAACGCCACATTAATGACGTCATTAATGAATACAAACGAAAAGCACTAAGAGATGCTAAAGAGTTACAAAAACGTAAAACAATAAGCCTATTAATAAGTCAAAGGTAATGATAAATAAGGGGGAATACGCCTAAATAAAGTGGAAGATCACAGGTTTAACGGCTTCAAAGCTGGGTATCTGATTCTAAGGAGTGCACTGATTACAAATTAACATCGAGGCACCAGATAATATCCTCTGACGGTCATCACAATTCACTCTGGCTACTTTCCTAGTTCATTCATTCGCAAGTGACGCCATCGTATTGCAAAAAAAAAATGGAACAATTTTATCTGTATAGGGTTCACGTTAATAAATCTCTTCAGTCATGTCAGAACGTACAAATATACATAGACGCTAATGAGTCTGTGTTTTGCCCACTTCTGACACAATTCCGCAATTTTTAAATCCAGACACTTTCAAATGCATAAACATCCATTATCTTAACGATTGACTACATGCGTGCGTCTTAAACAAGATTCTTTCATCCACATACCGTTAGACGCAGCTTATTAAGTACGGGATTGCTTAATAACAACAACGATCAACTCTTCGCTTCCAGCTTCTAACAGAAATGACTCACTAGTCAGCCTCATTTTCAATGACAAATCGTGATTGCTGTACATAAGTGACTGGAAAGAGTCTTTTTACAGCTATATATGACTCGGTTAGTCATTCTTAACGATTATGTAAAGTTACATACGCTCCTTAAGTAACCTTTCCGTATGGTTCATCCGTAAACTGAAGTTCCTGCGGCTAGTGCAAAAATTTCCAGAGTAAACAATTCTGTAGGTCAACTATTCACAGAGCTCTACTCATGGCTGGGTTGTTAGCAGCTGCACCTGAATATATATTGTAAAATGTTTAAATATCACAAAATAGTAATGAGTCAGAAAGTCAAACAATAATAAACCCAGTAAAAAGTACTATCTCATGGAAATTGTATGAGGCCAAGCGAGAATTAAACAAAAGAAATTCACTCACACGTGCAGCATTCAAAGTTCTGTATTGCGACTCAATTTAAGACAGGCTTGGCTTGGATTTTCGAGGGCCGGACACAGGAGGAATTCTTGCAATTAAGCTTACATTAGCCCATGTGCGTCGTATATATAGGCCTGTAGAGGGATAAAAAATATATGTTACAAGGCTCGGTGGTAGGTAGATGGGTACAATGTGATCATATTTTGTTAATAAACCCGTGTCCAGGAACGCTTTGTTTACGTGCTAGAGTCTGTGATATGTGGAGGAGGACGTAGGCACACTTCGATCATGAGGTAGGCCTACGCGGCCACCTTTAGCAACAAATGGATTTGACGTGATGGCCCAATAGCCTGGCCCCCCCGCTCACCTGACCTGACGCTACTGGATTTTTTTTTCTGAGGGTATATGAAAACCCAGGTATACGAGACTCCTGTGGAGACACCAAGATCTTATGGCACGAATTCAAGTAGCAGCTGGAATCATCCCAAGAGTTCGACATGATATAACCAAGCGATGCACAAACTGTATCGTAGGAGCTATTTGGAGCACCTTCTGTAGTTGATTAAAATGCTGTTTACTTATAGCATTTCAACTGTCTTTTTTACTTCTTTCCTAGCTTCTGTGATCCGTACTGCCTACGTCCTCCTCCACATTTCAGGCTAGCACGTAAACAAAGCGTTTCTGGACATGAGTTTATTAACAAAATATGATCACATGGTACTCTACCTACTACCGAGTCTTGTGTGTGTGTGTGTATATATATATATATATATATATATGGGAAATGCCTGTTATTATTCGGTTGAGAAGCTTTTGTCATCTAGTCTGCTGTCAAAAAATCTGAAAGATGGAATTTATAAAACAGTTATATTACCGGTTGTTTTGTATAGTTCTGAAACTTGGACTCCCACTTTGAGAGAGGAACAGAGATTAAGGATGTTTGAGAATAAGGTTCTTAGGAAAATATTTGGGGCTAAGTCGGATGAAGTTACAGGAGAATGGAGAAAGTTATTGTATTTTTCACGCATTGTATTCTTCACCTGACATAATTAGGAACATTAAATCCAGACGTTTGAGATGGGCAGGACATGTAGGACGTTTGGGCGAATCCAGAAATGCTTATAGAGTGTTAGTTGGGAGACCGGAGGGGAAAAAGACCTTTGGGGAGGCCGAGACGTAGATGGGAGGATAATATTATGTTATGTTATGTTTTATTTAACGACGCTCGCAACTGCAAAGGTTATATCAGCGTCGCCGGATGTGCCGGAATTTTGTCCCGCAGGAGTTATTTTACATGTCAGTAAATCTACTGACATGAACGTGTTGCATTAATATTAAAATGGATTTGAGGGAGGTGGGATATGATGACAGAGACTGGATTAATGTTGCACAGGATAGGGACCGATGGCGTGCTTATGTAAAGGCGGAAATGAACCTGCGGGTTCCTTAAAAGCCATTTGTAAGTAAGTAAGTGAGTGAGTGAGTAAGTTAGTACAGTAGAGATCCAAGTACAAGCATCTTTTGGAAAACAATTATTTTCTCAAAGCTAAGACAAAAGTTGTAATCAACACATGGGCAATTAATGTAGTAAATGCAATAATAGATGATATCATAAATAAGGAATATTAAAACATTCATTATTATAGCAACTGAAAACACATTTCCTTCTTTTTCTCAAAAGTAATAAATTGTTACTTGGATAATTAAGTATTGAGGTATCTCAAATAATTAAGGTTTAAAGTCTTAAGGATTATCACGATTGGTTTAAACATGCACTAAAACAAGACGTAAGTGCAAGTTTGAATCAATAAATTATTGAGATTTGCGATAGATTAATTAGTTTAGGAAATTGTATATTTATTATGTAGAACTACATTTGTATATAGATCTTTTGTTAAATTATTAAGTTTTGTACTTTTGTGAACAATATCAATAAAGCTATCTATCAATGGTAAGTATTGAGGTATCCATATAATGGTCGTACAAGTCCGAAAGCTGACCTGGGGGACATTCATAAATCCGATGCTGACAGATGGTTCGTCCTGTCTGAGCCCTGACAGAGTAAGGTCCAGTCCTCAGATTAGTATCTGATAAGTTCCAAGGCCCAGAGTCCCAAACCCGTCCTATAACAGCATCGGAAACCCGTAAGACCCCCAAGATTTCACATACATCTGTTTTTAAGTACCTACTGCAGCTGATATATGAAATGTGGGGAAGATGAAGAGTATTGGTGGAATGATATAAGGAAATGGGAGTACCCGATGAAAAACTCTGCAATGTCTGTCGGCTTTGTTCACCACATAGTCGATCGTGGCCTCGGTCCTCCTCGACGGAAGGCCAGAGCGCTAGCGCTGAAACAAACTTTTTCTTAAACGTCTTAGAGAAGCAAAGGAAAAAAAAAAGTCATCGACTCTCCTATTAACAAAAGACCGACATATACTATAGGCTAACCAATAATGCCTCATCGAAGTAGATACAAGACTCCCTTGTAGAACTGTCACTGAGATTACAGCAATTATACCGAATTTCAAAGCAATGTAAAATTATTTCTCCTCCATATTCCCTCAAGTACGCAGCAGAAGTATTAAGCGAGTCAGACGTGAAATCTAGTTTTTTCTTTTATCAGATCAGACTTACACCTGAAATTACGCCGTGGAGTGAATTATATTACTACAGCCTGGATTTATATGCAAAACGCATGTTGCATATAACATTGAGAAACATTACATGAAAAAACTCATTTTCTTGGACAGTAATATCATGGTCGAAGGATTTATATGCCTGTGACTGCCCATATAAATACATATTTCGAAGGACAAAAATATCGCAAGCATATTTAATAACGTAATTAAAATTTTACAAGGAAATAAATATATGCTTATAAATATATCATTACCATTTAATGTTTAAATTCGTTAAAAAATAGTGTGAGAATTTTATTTCATGCCTAAGGGCAAGGCTAGGTTTTTTATTAATGAAAAATTGTTGTGATAAAATAAATAAAATATCGTACTCATGTTTATGTGACAGTAATTTCGTGATTCTAATTTTTGCACCATATAATTTTTCTTTCTTTCTTTTCTTTTTTTTTTTTCATTTTTCATTTCATTTCATTTATTATATTCCATAGATCTTACATTAGCAATGAAGCTTTAAAACGTGGAAGAAGTCAAAATTTTACAATATTACAATTACAATTTTTACAGTTTTACAATTTTGTAATTTTCTACATTTTTTTTTCAATATTTTGGCGAGCTGAGATGAGCTGAGGCCCGAGGATTCGCCAAAAGATTACCTGGCATTTGCCATATGGTTGGGGAAAACCAATGTCACACATTTATACACAATCTTAATTAAATATCATCTTACTTACGGTATTGCATTTGCATCATCCATGGCGAAATAAAGCTGTTAATAATAATCGTACCCTTTGTAAATCAGCCATACTGTTTCATAACTCAGTTAAAAAGAAACAATCATCAATGTTCATGTACACCATTAAAGAGAATAACAAAATTAACAAATAATTTGCCTCCATATTCTTTTGCAGCTAACATCTTCGAATATACTGTTTTTTTTTTTTTTTTTTTTTTTGTAAAATAAAACGGCCCATTTTTCGTTTTTATTGCTGAAATGAAGAATTTCGCAGAAACAGGAGATTTTCACAAAAATTCGCAACAAATTTAGTCATAAAATGAGAGTTACATTTATGATAAAACCTGTCTATATACACGTCGATTTATCTCTCAGTCACATTTCGCGTTTAAAATAACTGGCTATTGTAATAAACGCAGTAATATACAGGGTGTATCAAAACATGTGGGAAAGCTCTGGAGAATTGATAGAGGACTTGAAAACAAGCAAAAAATTTCATATAAACATATGGTCAATTTCGTTTAGTTTTTTTAGTTATAGTTACTGTTTGAGGTGTAAAAAATAGCTGTGATGATAAACAAGCCACATGTAATTTTCTTCTGTATTCAAGTCGTTGATTTGTTTTGTATTCAAAGCCATTTGATGACAGTCCAAGGTCTTAGTAAAGCTGTCTTTCCATCCAGAGCAGCATTTTGTACCTTATTGCAACAAACTTGCGTTCAGGATCAACACTTTCTCTCTGCTGCTATAATATTCACCGATAAAGCGAAGTTTACTACAAATGAGTGCAGAACTTTTACAATATTCATGTATGGGCCGACACAAATTCCAAAGCAGTTTTGAAAACAAGACACCAACAACAGTTCAACATTAATGTTTGGGCTGGAATAATTGGCGACACATTAATCGGTCCTTTCATTTTACAAGAACATTGACAGCAGCGACTTTTTAACAAACAACTTAAATGCATTATTGGAAAAAGTTCCACTGAACTTAATTCAGCGCATGTGGTTCATGCATAATGGGGCACCGCCTCATTTTGCTATTGCTGCTAGAGAATTTTAAATCAGAGATTTCTTATTAAATGGATAGATCGTGAGGAATCGACATTCTGGTCTGCTCGTTCTCCGGACTTCAATTACTTATGGGGTCATTTAAAGGCCACTGTGTATTCCAAACCTATCCATAACGTGGAAATTCTTCGCCAGTGACTTGAAGAAGGATGTCAGCTGATACGGCAGATGCCTGGAATACGGGATAGATTAGAGTAAGGCAGTCGATGATGCAGTGCTCAGAAGCCTATATTAGAGCTCATGACAGCCATTTTGAGACGTTAGAAGTTTCTGTATAAGAAAAATGTACTGTAAGTTGTAAATTAAACTTTATCATCACATATATTATGTACACCACAAACAACGACTGTAAAAAAAAATAAGTGAAATTGACCATATGTTTAATTTGAACTTTTTTTTTGCTTGTTTTCAGGTTCTCTACCAATTCCCGAGAGCCTTCCCATATGTTTTGTACACCTTGTATATCTGTATACAGCTTATAAATTTAAAACCAGTAATTTACAGTATCTTTAATGCATTGCATGGGTTAAATAACAATGGATCTAAAATCATAATATAGGGCTCACATGTGTTACCATCATATGTTGTCTTAAACGGTGACCTTGCTTCATACCAACTACTTTCATTCCCGCTCCATGTGAATATTTTTGCCTGTCTTCACCAAAGAAAGAAGACAGCTGTCAAAACTGCACGCGTGCTGAGAAACGGTGTTGCTGCTATTCAGAAACTTGTCTGATTTATTACGTATTAAGTCACTTCTCTTTTCTTTAGTACACTTGCCGACAATTATTTTTTTCCTCGGCAGACTGCCATTAGAATTTAACATTGTCACTAACGTAACATTCAATGTTCATAATTTTCAAGCTGTATTAAATAATTTACTACGTTCATAAAGTGATCTCGTGGTCTGTATTCGCTAGCAATGGGCACTTCTATTTCATAAACGATGAAAAATCTATTAACTGTTTTTTCATAGCAATTCCAGTCTCACACTACCACATTATATTTCTATAGAAGCTTCGAGAGCAATGTGAACTCTGTTTTGTTCTATGCCTCTGAAGCCTGTAAGGCCGCTAATACCACCACAATATCCAAAGGTAATATACTGGCCGGAAGTTGTGTCTAATGACGAATTATCCAAAAGAACTAACACATTCCAATAAATGGACAACAGGTCATCAAAAGAAGAAAATGACAATGGATTGCACCTACGTAGATCTAATAATTTTATTAGGGAACAAGCACTTGAATGAAACCCACAAGGATAGAGGAGAAAAGAAAGATCCAGAACGACGTAGAGGAGATTGGTGGAAGAAGAGAATCTCCAACTCGGCCACGGATAGAGAGCATCGAAAATTATATCCCAGCATCGACCCAAATAGAGAAACTTGAACATGATGATGACACAACAGTCATGTGTGAGAGACATACTTCCACCTTTAGGACAATACTGAATAAACATGAGGTAAGGAACAATTCAGTTCATACGGGAGAGAGAAAAATCTCCATGTTCCCTCCGGTAATCCAATCGGAGTCTACTGGAATTAATGCAACTAGAAACGTAAAGCTTAACTCAGAGAAGAATTATTTATTTATTTATTTATTTATTTATTTATTTATTTAATAGATTTATTTCTATTGGCAGAGTTAAGGCCATAAAGTCTTCTCTTCCAGTCAACTAATATAAGAACAACATCAAATACAAAAATGACAGAAATACAGGAACAATATACAAATAATAATAATAATAATAATAATAATAATAATAATAATAATAATAATAATAATAATAATAATAATAATGTAGACAAGTTTAGTTACATGTAATTCTAAGAATCAAACAATTACAATAATGTGAATCATAGTAATTGTTAAAATAATAAAGAACATTTATATATTAAAAATAAAAATCATGAATTAGAAAAATTATATTTTAGGAAAACTCACAGTCTAAGCAGTTTATCTCACAACCGGGTTTTGAAATTAGTAAAAGTCTGACAGCCTCTTAAGGTATGGGGTAGGGAGTTCCAATGACGAGAAATTGAAAGATGAAGAGTACGCCTATAGGGAAGAGTTGTGATGAGGTATGTGCCAGTGATCTGAGATCGAGTATTTAGTTATTATTGGAGCATACATACACAAGACTAGACGACAGAGAACTTGGGGTTGAAGTGCGCAGAATTTGAAATAGAAGAGAAAGACAGTGTAAAGTTCTGCGATCGTTGAGTCGGAGCCAAGATAAAGATTCGAAAAGTGGTGAAGTATCTTATCGTCGGACATTGCACACATATCTTATACACATATTACGAACAATTCTTCTCCGTTCTACCGATTCTTCACCATGTCGTAATTTGTTCCGAGAGTTCGGTGCTTAAGTCACTGAACAACACGTCGCAATAGTCAAAGTGCGGCATTGCGAGTGTTTGAACTAATGTCTGTTTCAGCGGCGCGGATAAGAAATGCTTGAACCGGCTTGACGAGTGAATAGACAAGCAGATTTTTTTTACGAGAGTGCTTTACTTGATAATTTCAACTTAATTCCCTATCAAAATATATTCCTAGATTTTTCACGATAGGTGAGTAAGTAATTTCAATATTATTAAGCGTGATGGCCGGAATTTGACTATCTTTCGAAGTGTTCAGTAGCACTGTGATATATTGGATATAAAACATAACTTGTAACTACATTTGTCTCCTTTCACGAATCTCTCTCTCGGATTCGCATGACGTGGACTGGGTAATATCAAATTCAATTAATAACTTTCATAGCGGTGAATCCAACCATACTTTCTCTAAATGATGCACTTGCTACTCTTTAAACTTTTTTTTCGCAATATAACGTGCATGCTATTACTGTATAAGTACGGAAATATTAAACCTCGCCATTAAAATCAACAAAAGAAGTATTCTGCAGGTGGTCGGCATCGTCTCATTACAACCAGCGCTGTTGTGGAAAACCGGTTGATTTTAGTATACTGCATAAAAACATTTCTCGAACTTGCATAAAACGAGTATTCTGAACATCCATTTCTCTGTGAAGACTGTAAAAGTGAACGATCCTCATTTAATGTGGGTGTCGACCTCTGTAGCCGGGTGATCGCGAGTTTAAATCTAGCCGAAGGCAGTGAAAATCAATAATAATAATAATAATAATAATAATAATAATAATAATAATAATAATCATTATTATTATTATTATTATTATTATTATTATTATTGATAGAAGAACTCTGGCCCTGAATTACAAAACCTCAGGTAAAACAAATCCTTTCCGAAGACATTTTGAGCAAAAAAATGTCATAAACATAGGTCCGATTCTCGAAATTTTCAGAATTACAGTAATTTGAAGTTGCTTGTAAAATACCTTTTTTCTTTACTTTTAAAAGTTAAAGAATATTATAGATAGAGAATGAACTATTCAGATCTCCATTACTGGTGATCGTCGTTGCACTACTTATTTGCGTCAGCGCTTAAGTATTGCTATTCAACGCGGAAATGCAATGAGCGTTTTGGGTACTCTTCCAGAGTCCAGCCCTTTGGACGAACTTTTTCTCCTGTAAAATTTATTATCTCTATGTAAATGTTGATATTTAGTTTTTATATGTGTAATTGTAACGGTGAAAATATTAATCAAATAATTTTTTTTTTCATAAGTGTATATTATTTTTGGGAGTGGTTTTTGTAAGTAACTTTATAGGGTTGTTATTGATATGCTGATAAATTATTTGTACGAATTACGAATTTTCTAATGTCCTGAACGAATTTTATTGTGCTTATAAATCCATATTTATAGCTTGAAAACTAGATTTTACAATTATTGGTTATTCAGAAGTAGGATAAAGTTGCCTAATTCCGTGATACACTTTTTTCACTGAATGTTACGGGATTTGGTATCTCGCTAGGAAGTTCACCGATGTTTCAAAAGTAGGCGAAAGAGGCACTGTTTCGAGAAAGATGTCTGGCGTTATGTTCGAAAGGCAAAACTTTGACTGACATTCAATTTTAAAAAAGTATCACGGGATTAGGGGTATCACGGAGTTAGGCAACTTAACCCTACAATTTCTTCAATTGGATAGTATTCTGAAGCTAAAAATGTGTTGTGAATTGCATAGTTGCTGCGTATCGAATATTTTTTTCGAATTTTAACTACAAAATTACATTCTTTTTAGGCACTTATCACAATAATTGTTACAAATCATGCCACTCTTGTAAACTCTTAAAGACTGTACATTAGGATGCAAAATTGACTGTAAAGAATCAACTTGGCAGAAGTCATATGATTTGTAACAACTGTGATAAGAGCGAAAAAAAAAAAAAAAAAAAAAAAAAAAAAATTAGCTTCAGAATACCAGTCAAAGAAATGATATTTCTGAATACTTCATTCTCTATTTGTAATATTCTTTACCCTTAATATTAAAAAAAAGAAGATATTTTACTTACTTACTTACAAATGGCTTTTAAGGAACCCGAAGGTTCATTGCCGCCCTCACATAAGCCCGCCATCGGTCCCTATCCTGTGCAAGATTAATCCAGTCTTTATCATCATATCCCACCTCCCTCAAATCCATTTTAATATTATCCTCCCATCTACGTCTCGGCCACCCCAAAGGTCTTTTTCCCTCTGGTCTCCCAACTAACCCTCTATATGCATTTCTGGATTCTCCCATACGTGCTACATGCCCTGCCCATCTCAAACGTCTGGATTTAATGTTCCTAATTATGTCAGGTGAAGAATACAATGCGTGCAGTTCTGCGGATATTTTACTAACAACTTCAAATTAGTGTAACTCCGAGAATATTGAGAATACAACCCAGGCTTAGACCTATATGACATTTTTTTGCTCAGAATGTCTTCGGAAATATTAAGTGGCTGTAACTCCTCGTGAATCACCCTCTATAAGTATGTAGGCCTACTGTACATTATATGTACTTTAGAATAATAACCGTCATACTACCGAGACGACTTCCGAGGATAAACTTACTTACTGCCTTTTAAGGAACCCGGAGGTTCAATGCTGCCCTCACATAAGCCCGCCATTTGTTCCTATCCTCAGCAAAATTAATCCAGTCTCTATCATCATATCCCACCTCCCTCAAATCCAGTTTAATATTATCTTCCCATCTACGTCTCGGCCTTCCCAAAGGTCTCTTTCCCTCCGGCCTCCAACTAACACTTCAGAGGATAAAGGCATTGAAAAATATTTTATATAGATAGCGTTGAACAGCAACTTGGTATGTCAAAAAATTCAGTTTCACAGGACAGGGAGAAAGCATTTTAATAACTTGAAAAGAACAAATGTCCGATATAAAATTATTTTGAAGTTTCTTCTGCTGAAGCTTTTATCTATATCTAGACCTAAGATATCTTTATAGAAGATTCAGGAAAATTCCTTCATACGAATAAAGTGAAATCTTATTTCGTTCATATTTTTGACATACGAGATTGCTGTTCAACACCGTCGATTGCCTACGAAGCAAAATTTCTGAATACAGAACTAATAACTTGAAATATCTTGGAGCAACAGTAACAAATATAAATGACACTCGTGAGGAAATTAAACGCAGAATAAATATGAGAAGCTTTTGTCATCTAGTCTGCTGTCAAAAAAATGTAAAAGTTAAAATTCATAAAACAATTATATTACCGGTTGTTCTGTATCGTTGTGAAACTTGGACTCTCACTTTGAGAGAGGAACAGAGATTAAGGGTCTTTGAGAATAAGGTTCTTAGGAAAATATTTGGGGCTAAATGGGATGAAGTTACAGGAGAATGGAGAAAGCTACACAACACTGAACTGCACGAATTGTACTCTTCACCTGACATAATTAGGAACATTAAATGCAGACGTTTGAGATGGGCAGGGCATGTAACACGTATGGGCGAATCCAGAAATGCACATAGAGTTAGTTGGGAGGCCGGAGGGAAAAAAGACCTTTGGGGAGATCGAGACGTAATTGGGAGGATAATATTAAAATGGATTTGAGGAAGGTGGGATATGATGATAGTGACTGGATTAATCTTGCACAGGATAGGGACCGATGGCGGGATTATGTGAGGGCGGCAATGAACCTGCGGGTTCCTTAAAAGCTGTTAATAAGTAAGTAAGTAAGTAACAGAACTGATAACTGGAATTATTGAAAACTTATTTTATGTCTATTAAATATATTTACCTGGATAAAAGAACTACATTCCAAACGTTTTGCTTAATGATACATAACCGTTACGCAGACTGGGTTAGCCGTTGGGTACTCTTGGGAAACATTGGCATTAAAATTAAACGGAACTACTGCCGAACGTTCACAATGGACAAACTATTTTGAACACGTGCCGTATACGCTTACAAACCCCCTAGGCAGCAATAATATATTAGCTAATTGTTTGCCGTAAACGGGGAGCGAGAATGCAAGGTTTGCCAGGCCACTCAGAGGGGCGTGTATTACAGCAGTAGTAGTATTTTATTTAACGATGATTTCAACTGCAGAGGTTATTAGACGTCTAAATTCAACATAAGCGATAAATGGCCGGCAAATTTTGCTTGAAATCTTATCAGAAACAGCGTTTTTTTGCCACATCTGTGGCTATTACAAATTGTAGCTAAATAAAAATACATTTCTTTGTTAATTGAAATTAACATTTGTATCAATAAAATTGTGTACGTTCATTATTTCGCACCTACACCATATTAACAGCAAGTGCATGTAAATTACGTATCGTATAAGTAGCGTAAGAAGTTAAAACTAGACCTACGTATGCAAACTGAAAATGTAGTACTGTAAAATGGGGCAAACTTGACCATAAAACAACAAACTGAACCCAGATATCAGCCCTGTTTGTGCCTTAAGGGGTTAGGTACAGCTCATAGCAGTAAAATTTTGGAAATATTACTGTATCTTGTACAATAATTAATAATTAGTATATGTAAAACACTGTTCTTCTGCTACATAATAATAGTACATTATGCAACGAACCTATAATGAAAGTAATTAAGAAGCGAGTATGGATGTTTATGAAACGAGCTCAAGCGAGTTTCATAATTTTCATACGAGCTTCTTAATTACCATTATAGGCGAGTTTCATACGACTTTTTATGCTCGACCATATTTCTAACTTGAAATTATTCAGATGTATACATTTTATTTGTATCTGACAAGATCGGAAGTAACCTTGTTCTAGGTCGTGAATTGTGAGATGTGCGCAGACGCGAAAGTACTGATTTTTTCCGAGGAACAATAATGTCATTGACCTTGACGTAATCCCATTAAACTTGATATAACCTTGATTATTGAATTCGACATTGAAAACGAGATGACAAATTGAATTTATTTGAATATTATTTACAATTAACGCTAATTATTATAGTAACAGAACATAACCTTCTGCGACAGTATTGGATTTCCAGCCTCCGTGACTTTTCGCTAATTCTCTTTCGATTGCATATCCGAGAATAATCGATACTTGCGGCTTTATAACGGTACAAAGCTGACTTGTCATTGGCTGAACACCTGTACTTTAATGAGTAGGTGTAATGACATGCATTAAAGGACTGCTACCAGGTGTATAATTACTACATTTCGGCATGGTCGAGCATAAAAATATTTTTACGGTTAAAAAAAATTATTTATATTTTCTTTCCAAAATTCAATGTGGTGGCAGTTCACTGTGCAGTGATGAAGCGTTTCCCTCATAACTCAAAAACTATCCAACATTCTGTAATGAAATGTTTTGTGTATTTATGCATGTCATATCTACAATATGATGCAAAATCACTTCTCTATCTTTGATAGATTGTCTGATGAAAAATAAATTCATTTAAAAAAATGGTCAGATATCAGTATTTTCTTTTAACGCAAAATAAAAACAATATTATTTATTAAGTAATATAGTTGAAAGAGAATGATGTTATAAACATGAGTTTCAGCAATACAATAAAAGAGAGAGAACATGAAAACGTTAACATGTTTATGACAAGTTATGAGGGAAAAGCTTCATCACTGCAGAGTCAATTGCTACTGTTTTGAATTTTGAAAAAAAAAAAAAAAAAATACAAATAGCCTATACTTTTTTTAATGTTAGAAATATTTTTTCATATAGCAGGAGGACAGTGTTTTACACATAGCAATTTTCATTATTGTAAGTAATGGAGGAAAAAAATATTGAATATTTCCAAAAATTTTACTCCTGTAAGCTGTACCTAACCCCTTAATAAAGAATGCTTTGAAATGGAGCAAAAATAAGGAACTTTAAAAATATATTTATCCATGACCGGTATTTAAACTGATCTATTTCATCGACCTTAGCAACCTAAACAATGGCTTTATTCACAGCATTCAATTTAAAGTTTTAAATTTACTTGTGAATTAAATACCAGTAATGGATAAAATAATGTATAGCACAAGAGCATGAACAGATTTTATGCGCTCGTTGAAATTATCACCCTACGCTTCGCCTCGTGCGCTAAACTTTACACTCGCGGATAAAAACCTAATATTACCCTCTTATGCCTTATTAGTGTTTTTTAACTTTTTATTTTAGTAAGTTATTTTACGACGCTTTATCAACATCTTACCTTATTTAGCGTCTGAATGAGGTGAAGGTGATAATGCCGGTGAAATGAGTCCGGGGTCCAGCACCGAAAGTTACCCAGCATTTGTTCATATTGGGTTGAGGGAAAACCCCGGAAAAATCCTCAACCAGATAACTTGCCCCGACCGGGAATCGAACCCGGGCCACCTGCTTTCGCGGCCAGACGCGCTAACCGTTACTCCACAGGTGTGGACCTTATTGCTGTTACTTATGAGGTTCAAACCCGTTTCCAGTCAATTGACTAAGCCGCTTAATCAGAATTCACAACTGAAAATAGTAATTAGTACTGGACTCATCTAAAAAGCTGAAGAAACAGCAGAAGAAACAATAGGATACAGAGACGGTATTAGTACTCGTAGAAAGAAATCCTGGATCATAGGGAAAATATTGGAGAATATGAAGTAAAGGAGAAAACAGAAAAACACCAACACAGAAGAAGGTAGAAGAAACTACAAAACAACTTACTATACATTATTACTATTAGTGCATGGGTATTGTGAGTCCCTATCACCACGACATGGCGCGTCCTCAGGTTGCAGATAGAGGACACAGACGGCCTCCAGATATGGAGGGTAGCTGCGAATATATTGAATAAGCAGTTGCGGACAGCCGATAAGGGGTGATCTTCCAGCTTGGCGGTTGGGCGAAGGGCTAACAACCCATCAATGTAAAAAAAAACAGCTTGTAACGAAACCTCAAAATAAGTCTAGGAATGGGACTGATTTTCTGGGATAATATTAAAATGGATTTGAGGGAGGTGGGATATGATGATAGAGAGTGGATTAATCTTGCACAGGATAGGGACCGATGGCAGGCTTATGTGAGGGCGGCAATGAACATCCGGGTTCGTTAAAATCTATAAGTGCATGGATGTCATGGTTTAACTATTTTTTACGGTCAAGTTTATTCTAATTTGCTGTGTGAAAATCTTTTGAAAGGAAATGGAAAATCAGTCACGCCATATACTCACATTAGGTCTGCACTAAAAATCATGCGCCTCTCCCCCCGCCCCCCAAAGCAAAAACTGAAACGACGCCCCGGGCCAACACTGAACATATTCTGTGCATTTAAAACATTGATAAAACAAAGAATGACATTTCCCTTCAGTTTGCGTCTCTTCTGTTCGCTATTATTATATAAATTTGTACTTGACCATGTTATAGCATCTTCCGATGCATCTGAAATTTGAAAATAAAAAAAAAAAAAAACTTTTAAACTACAAAAACTGTTCTATATTAATAAGTCATTTCTTAATGCAAGAAATCTGTAACGAGACTTGGGAGAAAAACCTAGCAGAAGTGACGACGTGAAGGTTTTCCACAACAAATTTTACAGAATCAGATGGAAATCGGAACATATTCTCGCGATGTACAGTATAAAATGGAGCTCAGTGCCATGTGTTTTTATTTGGTTATTTAACGACGCTGTATCAACATCTAGGTTATTTAGCGTGTGAAGGAAATGAAAGTGATAATGCCAGTGAAATGAGTCCGGGGTTCAGCACCGAAAGTTACCCAGCATTTGCTCGTATTGGGTTGAGGGAAAACCCCGGAAAAAAACCTGAACCAGGTAACTTGCCCCGATCAGGATTCGAACCCGGGCCACCTGGTTTCGCGGCCAGACGCGCTGACCGTTACTCCACAGGTGTGGACAGTGCCATGTTCCGGCCGTTTTAATTCGGGCGAAAGATCCTTCAATCGAACACTTATAAGGAAGAGCAGGTCTCAGAGCCATTCCGGAGCTAGAGGTGAAGAGAAAAGTAACTTCCCCTGACCTGGGACCGAAACAATGACCTTCTATCTCGTGGGTGGTTCCTCTGCAGACTCAATTCACACGACTTACATTCACAAAATACACCAAGTAATCAATTCTGCCTTCAAGGGTTGTTTTAGATCCGCATAAATCAAGGGCAAAGGAAGGCAGCATTCAGTCTGCAGTGATAATCACAAACATTCTGCAGAGCGAAAGTAGGCTATGTGAACCCAATCAGAATGACAGAAAGAAATGAAAAATTAAAGCCGTTATGCTATTTTATAGGTTGTCGCGCCACGGCTTTATCATTTAACACATAAATACAGTAGGCCTACCCGTTTAGGGTTTTCGGCGGTAATCCCCTCAACTAACCACGACAGAATAAATTTTACTCTCGGCTATCTTCACTGCGAATGCGTTAATCGTCTGTGCAGCGATGTAAGCATAAAATCGAGTTACCGTCTGCTTTGAAGCTGTCTGAAAGTCTTTTACAAAGTATGTGATGTGACAAGGATAGTGGATTTGTTGAGGGAATATCTCAGTGATGTGAGGCCGAGGAATATGCGACAAGATTTTAATGATTTAAGATCCTCTGTCTTACATCTAAGTGACGTGAGGTCGAGGAATATGTGAAAAGATTTCAATGATTTAAGATCCTCGGCCTCACATCTAAGTAACGTGACGCCGAGATGAAAAGATTTTAATGATTTAAGATCCTCGGCCTCACATCTAAGTGACGTGAGGACGAGTAATATGTGAGAAGATTTTAATGATTTAAAATCCTCCGGCCTCACATCTATGTGACGTGAGGACGAGTAATATGTGAAAAGATTTTAATGGTTTAAGATTCTCTGCCTCACATCTAGGTGACATGAGACCGAGTAACATGTAAAAAGATTTTAATGGTTTAAGATTCTCTGCCTCACATCTAAGTGACATGAGACCGAATAATATGTGAAAAGATTTTAATGGTTTAAGATTCTCTGCCTCACATCTAAGTGACATGAGACCGAGTAATATGTGAAAAGATTTTAATGGTTTAAGATTCTCTGCCTCACATCTAAGTGACATGAGACCGAGTAATATGTGAAAAGATTTTAATGATTTAAGATTCTCGGCCTCACATCTATGTGACATGAAGCCGAGTAATATGTGAAAAGATTTTAATGATTTAAGATTCTCTGCCTCACATCTAAGAGATATGAGACCGAGTAATATGTGAAAAGATTTTAATGATTTAAGATTCTCTGCCTCACATCTAAGTGACATGAGGCCGAGGAAAATGTGAAAAGATTTTAATGATTTAAGATTCTCTGCCTCACATCTAAGTGACATGAGGCCGAGGAATATGTGAAATGATTTTAATGATTTAAGATCCTTGGCCTCACATCTAAGTGACGTGAGGCCGAGGAATATGTGAAGAGATTTTAATGATTTAAGATTCTCGGCCTCACATGTAAGTGACATGAGGCCGAGTAATATGTGAAAAGATTTTAATGATTTAAGATTCTCTGCCTCACATCTAAGTGACATGAGGCCGAGTAATATGTGAAAAGATTTGAATGATTTTAGATTCTCTGCCTCACATCTAAGTGACATGCGGCCGAGTAATATATGAAAAGATTTTAATGATTTAAGATTCTCGGCCACACATCTAAGTGACGTGAGGCCGAGGAATATGTCAAGAGATTTTAATGATTTAAGATTCTCGGCCTCACATGTAAGTGACATGAGGCCGAGTAATATGTGAAAAGATTTTAATGATTTAAGATTCTCGGCCTCACATGTAAGTGACATGAGGCCGAGTAATATGTGAAAAGATTTTAATGATTTAAGATTCTCTGCCTCACATCTAAGTGACATGAAGCCGAGTAATATGTGAAAAGATTTTAATGATTTAAGATTCTCTGCCTCACATCTAAGTGACATGAGGCCGAGTAATATGTGAAAAGATTTTAATGATTTTAGATTCTCTGCCTCACATCTAAGTGACATGCGGCCGAGTAATATACGAAAAGATTTTAATGATTTAAGATTCTCGGCCACACATCTAAGTGACGTGAGGCCGAGGAATATGTGAAAAGATTTTAAAGATTTAAGATCCTCGGCCTCACGTCATTCAGATGTGTGGCCGAGAAATATACGAAAAGATTTTAATGATTTAAAATCCTCGGCCTCATATCTAAGTGACATGACGCCGAGTAATATGTGAAAAGATTTTAATGGTTTAAGATCCTCGGCCTCACTTCTAAGTGACGTGAGGCCGAGTAATATGTGAAAAGATTTTAATGATTTAATATCCTCGGCCTCACGTCACTTAGGTATCCCCTCAACTAACCCATTTACCTTGTCACATACCGCGCATGAGGAGTGAAGATAGCCAAGGGTGAGATTTATCCACTCGTGTTTGGAAGGGCGGTACGAGTGGTACAAAAAATGTTGTAGAAACCGGTAGATGGAGATGAAATTCGAGTAGCGGGAGATGGTACTTCAAAAGTGACGATGCTGTCACAAGGCTCAAGAACGGCTGAGCGAACTGTAGAAAACTGCATCCTGCAACATATTCCACTGTCATCCTCGTTCCGTTATTTATCCATTATCGCCATGCGTCACCGAGTAAGCACGTCAGTTAAAAGTATAGTTAAACAAATCACCTTTCAGATTAGATCTTACGGTCTGTTGTGATTACAGAGCAAACAACACATCTCTGATTTAAGATTTTCATTTCAATGGTTTCAACACCGTATAAATTGTTGGTTCTTTCATGTCGTGCCACATGCGTTGAAATACCCAACTAAACATTTCTTTCTATTGACCCTCGACAAGGTCGACAGTTACGTTTCGGTATGTTTTCTGATTAATATTCTTTGTAAGACTTTTCTCTTAGATAGCCTCGCATATTTATGTGATCTTCCTAAGGGTCAATATTTTAAGGTCGGTATGTTTTCTGAATAACTAAAAGTGATGGTTCTTCTCTTCCCCAGCCCCACATACAGCCCCGCAAGGTTCGTCAGCACGTTCCTGATTAATAACCTTGCTTCTTCCTCTTCTGCAACTCGTGTATAAGCCTCTTCAGATATCAGCAAGGCCAATAACAGCATGGTTTCTCATTAAGAAACAATGACAACTCTTCTCTTTCCATACTTCCGAATGATTCTGGACGATAGCCAATGACAAATATTGCTCTTTTCCTCCATAACCATCCTCTTTATACGCATATACGGGATGAAGAAAAATTGACGGAGACTCACTCTACCATGTTCTTCTCTGGCGGGAATGAAGACATTCTTCTTTAAATAACAAATCTGCCATTTTTAACAGGAAAAAGATTTAAATTTCGGACGATTTGCAACATTGAAACACACCTGGATGATGTCCGTTCAATAATGAGTATTATATTCAGCTGCTGGAGTGGCTATCGTTTTGATTTATGGAGAAGAGGACGAGGATAAATTTCACGTGCAGTTTGTTTTCTTAACAGACACGAATGAAATTACAGACCTTTAAGATCATTCTAAAAACATTTCAAATTTATCCAAACAATAAGATTTAGTTTAACTTAAAACTCAATTTTTAGTTTGTACGTTCAATTGACTTTCTAAAATAAAATATTTAATACTCAAGAAATAAAATATTATTATTATTATTATTATTATTATTATTATTATTATTATTATTATTATTATTAAACTTTGGGAATATTTGGGAAGTGTTGATATTTCAAAAAGTTTAATTAAAGCAATTCAAAATTTATACAGACATTCTTTGGCAAGAGTAATAAAAAATAAGGTATCAACTGAATTTCGTATTACTAAAGGATTACGCCAGGGATGCTGCCTGTCTCCAACAGTGTTTAAAATTTACCTGGAAGAAGGTTACAAAGGATGGAAGAAGAAATGTAGGCATATGGGTGTTTTGTTGGTGACAAAAATATATATACTCTACAATTTGCTGATGATCAAATTATATTAGCAGAAGACTATGATGATATTGAATACATGAGCAGAAAACTCATTGAAGAATATGAAAAATCTGGGTTAAAGTTTAATTTTGAAAAATCTCATTATATGGTTATTGGGGGAAAGAAACAAAATCTGATAATTGAAAATACAGGCGTTATTAACTATAGTAATAAATACAAATATTTACGTGTTACAATCACAGATGATGGAAGGAACCGTGTAGAAATGAAAGAACGTTTAAAGAAAGAAAAATATACAATATCCACTCTTAATCAAGTATTATGGGATAATAAAATCAGAATTGAAACTAAACATAAAATTTATAATTCAATTGTGAGAAGTACAACTTTATATGTGGCAAAAACTTGGCAATTGCAAAACACATTCAAAAATAAATTTTTGTCCTTAGAAATGGATTATTGGAGACGATCAGCAGGCATTTCAAGAAGAGATAACATTAGAAACGATATAATCAGAGAGAAAATGCAAGTTAAGAATGATATTATAGAGGATATTTTTACAAAACAACTAATATGGTATGGGCATATGATGCGAATGAATACTGAAAGATTACCAAGGTTGGCATAAGATTGGACCCCATCAAGAAGAAGAAAAAGAGGAAGATCTATGACACCATGGAAAAAGGGCATTCTGGAAGCTATGGAAAGAAGATAATTAGGAGAAGACCTATGGAGAGATAGAGGGGAGTGGTATCTTGCAGTGCGATATATTTATCAGTGACTGTAAATTAATATTTGGCTGTCAGAAAATGTAAAAAGGCATTGTAAACTGACTAATAATAATTATTATTACTAAACCAAGAGGTATTTTATTTAAATTCGGATTGTCTTTCATTTTATGCAATACAAAATCCAATACCTGGAAACTTTACAGGAAGCAAATAGAAAATAAAACTCGTTACAATACTTTTTTTTCTACTTAATTTCAAGAATCAGACATCCTAGCCTGTTTCGGCTACACTGTAAGTCCATCCAGTGTTTCCTCGGTCTCAATATCAGAAAGATTAATTTTACGAACTTAGAAGGTTAGAAGCTAAAATTGAAAGGAAACAAAAGATATTGTATTAATATTAATACATCAGTGGTCGGCAAAGATGACTTCATATGAAATATAGCCAGAAATACACAGAAACGGGGAAGTTGGAAGAAGGGAGGTATAAGAGGAGAAGTCGCAGAATACCTTCACTATTGGAATTTTGCGTACGCAATGACGGACAGTGAACCTACTGAGAATAAGAAAAAGTTCAATTAAGTTTATGTCAATATTTGTACATTTCTTCCTCATTTTAATACGACTTGATTTTTGTTGTTGTTATTTTATATACAATTTAAACATTAGGATGGATGTGTATTAACTCTTTAAAATTAGAAGTCAAGCTGCATGTAGGGAATTTTAACTTGACAACTATAGTCCCGTCGCTCTAATTTCCGGCAGCCAATCGCGTTGCAGGTCGGCTACATTTAAACGTGTGCGTCTTGTGATTCGCTGATTCATTTCTTAAGGCTCGATAAATACTTAATATAATCGCCCGCTATTTTAGCTCTTTCGTTGGCGTTCGCAGAAAGCACACGAAGACGTTATTTGCCGCTCAATTATTTGCTGAATTACACTGCGTTTGATTTATTATCATAGGAGCTACGGCATGATAATCTTTAACGGTGTGGCAAATAGATTCCTCGTATGGTAGCTCGGCAACGTAAAAACAAAAATGGCGAACGATACTACCTACCTAGACTTTATAGAACCTTCACTTTCTAAGACGTAAGCAAAGAGGCGGAGTCACGCCGGAAATAACAGCGTCGGGACTATAGATGTTCGTCTGTCATATGCAAAATTCTTTTTTTGATTTTACAACAGATTCTGTCGTGTTTACCTGAACCATGCGTAACTTTCAATGAATAAGTGATGGCTAAGGGCAGGGAGGGAGGGAGGGAGATCAAGCCTTATCCCTCCACCTTGCTTGTGTGCTAAGAAGAGGTTGACTCGTGAGTCAAGAAATGCCGACCAATGGTGTTAAATCGGATGAGCGAGGTGGCCATGCAACAGGTCCAGCACGTACAATCCACCTGTCACCACATTTCATTTCTCATTTAACAGTTTCTCATGCATTCACCTAGCACCCACCATCATATTTACTTCCACATCATAAACGCCATATTTCTGAATCTAGAAGAGACACACTAAGAATCAAAATAAAAAATAAGAACAAGAAAAAAACATACATAATATCAATTTAAGTAGTATCATTGATAAGTAGATGTTTAATTTTTTATTGAAATTAAGAATAGAAAGTGTTGAAAATTCAGGGTGAATTTTAATTATGGAATTATATAATTCTTGACCTAGACTAATGCTGGGTAACTATAGGCATTATAATCTCGATTTCACTCAAACGCTAGATAACCATCCAGTAGATAAAACGTCGTAAAATAAACCATTTACGTCGTATGTTTGTATGTATGTATATATGTATGTATGTATGAGCCACCGACGTAGCTCAGTCGGCTAAGGCGCTTGCCTGCCAATCAGGAGTTGCGCTCGGGCGCGGGTTCGATTCCCGCTTAGGCTGATTACCTAGTTGGGTTTTTTCCTAGGTTTTCCCCAACTGTAAGACAAATGTCAGGCAATCTATGGCGAATTCTCGGCCTCATCTCGCCAAATATCACCTCGCTATCACCAATTCCATCGACGCTAAATAACCTCGTAGTTGTTACAGCGTCGTTAAATAACCAAGTAAAAAATTTATTATTTATCAATCTTACACAGCATTTGACTTCCAATCCTAGAAATAATTCTTTCTTTACCTTATCTGACGGAGCCGATAAACAATAATTATGAAAAGATGGAGTTTTTCTACTGTTTCATGATGCAGAAATAAAAAATGGCAAAAGTTAGAAAGCAATATTGCCCAACCATGTCGCTTAACGCGTCACCTAAGTCCCTAAGGCAAGGCCTCCAATGACTTTTTGGTAAGTTCAAGTACCACCAAATATTGTTTCTCAGATTCCGACTCCACAGTCTTGGTATTGAGAGAGACAGAGAGGGGGAAGAGAGTTCTAAGTTATGTAAATAAATAAAATTAATCTATGGACACGAGAAGTTCTAATGTATACATTCATCAAGCCTGTTACTGGGAATAAGAAACCTGGAATCTCCAACACTGAAATATATTAACTTGTACCCTGAGGCAGAAGACAAGGTTGGACGCAAATTATATCACATATTAGAACTGTTTGGACCCAACCAAAAAGTTGTTAATTGCCTGAGCTGAATGAGGTTAGCCAGTGCGCGAGTGGATTAAACAAAACCAGTCAAGTGTTAGGTAGGGCGGACAGCACAACACAATTCACCATTGAGCACTGGAGTCAAGGATTTACTAGCGGTAGCGCTTGATGACTAGAACACCTTGAGATTCTTTTCTTACATAGGCAGGTCTACCTGCTCTGAGAATTCTCTGCCCTTTCACCTGCATCATTCGTTCTTTGTAGTAGCCAGCATACGTAATCTGAAACTGCTTATAAAATTAGACGTAACGGTGCTAACGCTTACCTACAGACATTGTGTGTCATACAGTATAAATATACTCTTCTTCCTTCACATTCTTCACAATATAATAGGGTCATTAAAATATAACTTCGCAAAATTCGGCACTTGCAGACTGTGAAAAAATTCGAAAACGCCCAACTTCAATAGCCAACAAATACTGAACAGCGTTCAGCACTCATCAGCTGCAATAATAGTAAAAGTAATAGACATGGTAGTACCACAGTCTAGTCTAGCTTGAGTTGTGAGGTTGCTAGGAACAATAGACTGTGCCGGTACTATTTCGCATTGACTGTAACGAGGCGATATTAGCGATCCTAGTGGTTAGCAACTATCTTATTTACTTACTGGCTTTTAAGGAACCCGGAGGTTTATTGCCGCCCTCACATAAGCCCGCCATCGGTCCCTATCCTGAGCAAGATTAATCCATTCTCTATCATCATATTCCACATCCCTCAAATCCATTTTAATATCATCTTCTCATCTACGTCTCGGCCTCCCTAAAGGTCTTTTTCCCTCCGGCCTCCCAACTAACACTCTATATGCATTTCTGGATTCGCCCATACGTGCTACATGCCCTGCCCATCTCAAACGTCTGGATTTAATGTTCCTAATTATGTCAGGTGAAGAATACAATGCGTGCAGTTCTGTGTTGTGTAACTTTCTCCATTCTACTGTAATTTCATCCCTCTTAGCTCCAAATATTTTCCTAAGCACCTTATTCTCAAACACCCTTAACCTGTGCTCCTCTCTCAAAGTGAGAGTCCAAGTTTCACAGCCATAAAGAACAACCGGTTATACTTACTTACTTAAAAATGGCTTTTAAGGAACCCGAAGGTTCATTGCCGCCCTCACATAAGCCCGCCAGCGGTCCCTATCCTGTGCAAGATTAATCCAGTCTCTATCATCATACCCCACCTCCCTCAAATCCATTTTAATATTATCCTCCCATCTACGTCTCGGCCTCCCTAAAGGTCTTTTTCCCTCCGGTCTCCCAACTAACACTCTATATGCATTTCTGGATTCGCCCATACGTGCTACATGCCCTGCCCATCTCAAACGTCTGGATTTAATGTTCCTAATTATGTCAGGTGAAGAATACAATGCGTGCAGTTCTGTGTTGTGTAACTTTTTCCATTCTCCTGTAACTTCATCCCGCTTAGCCCCAAATATTTTCCTAAGCACCTTATTCTCAAACAGCCTGAACCTATGTTCCTCTCTCAGAGTGAGAGTCCAAGTTTCACAACCATACAGAAGAACCGGTAATATAACTGTTTTATAAATTCTAACTTTCAGATTTTTGGACAGCAGACTGGATGATAAGAGCTTCTCAACCGAATAATAACACGCATTTCCCATATTTATTCTGCGTTTAATTTCCTCCCTAGTGTCATTTATATTTGTTACTGTTGCTCCAAGATATTTGAATTTTTCCACCTCTTCGAAGGATAAATCTCCAATTTTTATATTTCCATTTCGTACAATATTCTGGTCACGAGACATAATCATATACTACTATTACTTCTTTACTTACAAGCATTACTTACTTCTCCACCTCTTCAAAAGGTAATATAACTGTTTTATAAATTCTAACTTTCAGATTTTTTGACAGCAGACTGGATGATAAAAGCTTCTCAACCGAATAATAACAGGCATTTCCCATATTTATTCTGTGTTTAATTTCCTCCCGAGTATCATTTATAGTTGTTACTGTTGTTCCAAGATATTTGAACTTCTCCACCTCTTCAAAAGGTAAATTTCCAATTTTTATATTTCCATTTCGTACAATATTCTCGTCACGAGACATAATCATATACTTTGTCTTTTCGGGATTTACTTCCAAACCTATATCTTTACTTGCTTCCAGTAAAATTCCCGTGTTTTCCCTAATCGTTTGTGAATTAGCAACTATCTATGGATGCATATTAACTAAGTACAGTATTGAGTTTCGTGACTGTATATACTAGACTGTGGTAGTACCTATAGGCCTAGGTCATTCGTTATCTCGTGAAACCAAATGCTGTGTGCGCCATAGCTTATAGTAAGAATCTCAAAACATCCTCTTTGTACGAGAATTACTACTTGGTATGCATAGAACAAAACTAGCCAGTTTTTTTTTTTTCAAAATAATAATATTAATATTGTTCGATTTTAAACAGGTGAACATTAAAATCCATTTCCGGCAAGCATTACTTTCCGAAAAGACTGCACATTTCAATGCATGTCTTGAGCAACAAAATTCACGACATAAACAGTCATCATTCATGGCAAAATCAAATGTTTAGAATAATGATTTTACCTCATGCAAAAATAACGGAGAAAAATGCTCGAAGAGAAGAAAAATACGGGAGCCGGAAGACTGTTAAAAATTAAGGGCAAATATGAGAGATCCTGGGAAATACGGTTTGGCAACCCTACTCCGATCTAATAAGTGAAATGAATGATTAGTGTACTGTCAGCAACATTTCTAGAATATATTGCTACGAATACATACGACTGAATGACGGCATTTGCGACTGCAATCATATGAGTCGGTTAGAGTCATAACTCACTTGTTCCAAAAATGAAAATTTTCACAAATGAGGGAAAACATATTTGTAATACTCAGAACCCATTTTCTTCACAATTAAGGTTAATAAATGAAAGAGCAATGATTAAAAACTACTATTCATATTTGTAACCATACTTATTTATACAGAAGTAAAAGTGATTTAGCTTTAAATTATGGATCATACGAGTTTTGACAATGACCTTTGGATCATGAGTGTTCTGAGAGTGTTCCGTTTGGAACATGTGGGTTTAGAAAGTGACCAGTTGGGATCATGTGGGATTTGACAGTAACAAATTAAAGTATTACAGAAGAACATTAACTCAAGCATATTTTTAAATTCAATGTAAAGAATAGGTGTTCGATTATTAAATTCTTCAGATGAGTACATTTTACAAAATAATATAATACCGTACAGTATAAATTGAGGGGTCCAGTCAGAGAGAAGGATAAGTCACAAATCTTGGAATAGGGAATATAGGTATTCCCAAAACAGTCTGAGAATTTATTGTGGAAATTTACATTCCAGTGGGCTAAGCTATTCCCAGAGTTATTGCAATTATGACACAGCATTCTAGAGACGAGAAAAAGACTAAATTTTCTTAGAAAAGCGGGTTATCTCCTTATTTGAGTCGAACCCTCAATTTACCACCTACAAAAGAAATAATGATTACAAATTTTATCAGAACTCAAATTTTCGTTACTACGTTCCTTTATATCACAAAATTAATATCTGCTTCCACCAATTCGCACATATATTCAGTATTGTCCAATTGATTATTATTCATGGCACCATGAATGACATAGGCCTACATGTAGATTGTGATAAAACACGCGACCCTGCTTAATTTACCAATACATCAGTAGGAGCCAAGCAGTATCAGAAAAGGATATTAACCTTGCTAATTTGGCCTGGTTTCTTTTCGTTATTTCTGGAGCTGCTACACTTTTCCGTGGTCGTCCTCTCCAACCGGTGATACGTTCACTTCCATAATACCACGCTTACAAAATGCTGAACTACAGCCCCTAAATTCATTGATATTATAAAAATAACAAGGCACATGTAAGATACTCATCCACAACCCTATTCTAGACAACAAGAAGTGGAGAAGGGGAGGGAAATACTGATAGGTGATTCGTCGAGAAGCTCTATACAACACAACTCACAAGATCCAGTGGATCATGAGACTTTTGACAGAAACCGGGAAGTTTGTCGCCTATTTGCACAAGCATCATGAAAAAAATGTGACAAATTGACCTCTAGTGTTCTACGCAGATAACCGCATGGAAATATAACGATATCTCAATTTTTCATTTTTTGGAGCATGTGAATTACTCGTATGACTCTAACAGACTCATATAGCTTAATATAAAATATACATACATACATGTTCTGCACATGGGAAGGTCTTTCACTGCAAACCCAGCATTATATAATGTTGCAAATTATTGTTCTTTGACATACTAATGCGTTAACATTCTAATGACAGGCAATTTCGAACATTAGCTTGAGATGGCCTAACAGGAAATAAAACGTCTGATCAAGTATTACTTATGACTCTACTGTACACATATATAAAAGCGCTTACTCGACAACTGACAGTACAAGGATGCAATTGTTCATTTCAATGACAAAGTAAAAATCACGCAAGAACATCTTCAAGTAAAAGTCCATTCTTCTCCCTATATTTAAACGCTCTTTATATAAGATTATAATGGGTGAACACTATTCTCTGCTAAGAAATTGATCTTACTACATAGCTTTCTCTTTAATGTGCAAAAAAGAACAGAAAACTACAAGCAAAACAAAACTGGAAGATGAAAATAATTTCCTGCATCGTGGTGAAAGCGTAGCGGCGTATCTCTTCTACTGTAGCAGAGCGAAAGTGCAGTTCAGCTGCTATTTTTTACAAGGGCACGAGGAAAAAATATTATATTTGGCTTTTATTACAGTGCCGTACGGCTGTAGGTTAGGGCCATAGCGTAACTGCAATGGAATGAAGTAGTATTTTATTCACTTCCTTAGCTACTTAATCTAAATATCTGTGAAGAGTTTTTCATACGTAGCAGGTTGAAGCACCTATATCATACGGATAAATAGCCGAGCTCTTGTGTTCGGAATATAGCAGCATGTCCGACTTCAACAAACGGCTTCACATTGACAATGGACAAACTTCCCATGCATTTAGTGGGATTTAAGAATAGATTAAGGTGAAATTTTGTCCATTTTGTTGAACAATTTCGTTCGTTTTTACATTAAAAAAAGTGTATAGGCCTATGATTCAGATGTCTCCAAAAATGTTCACGCAAATAGATCCCTTCAATCAGCTGTTTCAGCTGCCGTTTTTAAAAGGTTGCACGCCCTTTAAACTTTAAAACTCAGCTTCCTCCATTTGCATTTTCCCTACATATGCCTTACTAAATGTGCTACTCCTTCAAATTGTGTACTATGTGCATGAGCCTTGCAGGTTTTCTTAAAGATGTGTTTACCAAACTCTGATATCAGGATTTTTCTTAAACCTCGAGATTTTTGGGGAAAGAGGTTTTTTCCTGCCAGACATGACAATTTTACCCCTTTTTTTATTTGACTACATAAATTATGTTTTTCTTAGCTGTTGAAGAATATTTCAACTTCATCATCTTCACTTCATGGTTTAGGCTTAGTGCCTGTTCCGTCTTCACATTTTATTCAGTTCCACCTCTTCCTAGGACGTCCGACATCTCTTTTGCCTTTAGGTTGGTATTGTTGTATCAGTGCTGGAATTCTTTCATTATCCATTCGAGACAGGTGTTCTTTCCACTTCCCTTTATAATCTTCAACTTTATCGTTTATGTTGTATATATTTAATTCTTTACGGATATCCTCATTTCTTATCAGATCCCTTCTTGTACATCCCTTTACTCTGCGAAGAAACCTCATCTCTGCAGCCTGTAATTTACTTTTAAGAATAATTTGAAAAAATAAATATCATGTTATGTTTCAGGGAATCTGAAAGGTATGTAGAGCAAAGTTCGGGCAAACATTTTGAAATTCCTGGGAGGAGTATTGATTCTTCAAAATGCAGTTTAAATTTACAAAATTCAAATAATTTTGGACCAAATGATATCAAACTTTGTACAGAAACTATTTTTAGCCTTTGCAGCATAATATGTTCAACTTTTCAAAGATCTAGCTCGAACGATTAAGAAAATTCAAATTTCACCTTAGTATATCCTTAACGTAACGTCAAATCCGGACTCCTCAGCATCGAAAACCCGACACCAGTAATAAACATTATATTCCCCTACGATATCTCATTTCTATAAAGGCTGGTTCACAACAATCCGGGAAGAGAAAACGACGAGAACGAGAACGGAAATAATGTTAAAATAAATGTATTTAAATGTGAGCGTTCATAATAGTTCATTGTGAGCATTCATAATAGTTAATTGTGAATGCTCACATTTAAATAAATTTATTTTAACAATATTTCCGTTCTCGTTGTCATTTTCGTTCCCGGTTCATTGTGGACCAGCCTTGACATGGACATGTCCACCGCTGTGGAGTAACGGTTAGCATGTCTGACTGTGAAACGAGCGGACCCGGATTCAAATCCTGGCTGAGATTCTTTCATGAGATTACCCTCAACCCATGAGGAGCAACTTTCGGCGCTGGACCCTGGGCACATTTCGCTGGCATTAGCTGTAGTAATTGCACGAGTGCTGTTTCATGTTATTGATAATTTCAGGAGCCCGAAGGGCGAGTGCAATTTAATAAGGAATAAAATTAAATAACTTGCAAAACCGAATTACTTACGTAAATGGTAATAATTATAATAAAACACAGCAATAAGACACTACCATGTTTCCTTGTAATGAATTTCAAAACCAAACTGCTATCTATCATGGCATAATAGTGGAAGAGAAGGCCTTACGGCCTTAACTCTGCTAGCTAAAATAAATAATGATAATAATAATAATAATAATAATAATAATAATAATAATAATTATTATTATTATTATTATTATAGATACTATTGGCAACTACTCAGAGCGGAAAAAAGAAACAACAATACTTAACTTCAAAAGTAAGATAAGCTGAAATGTTACATTAACGGAATAAAAACAAGATAGATTTTTACAGACATTTATTTATACCTGAAATTACAGTCATTGAAAACGCAATTTTCAAAGCTAAATTTTGTTGGCATTTCTTGATTTTCTGTAATTGACACTGAAGTGGACTGGACCGAGCTTAAGGTGAAAGGAATAGCAGTGAGATGGATAGGATTTCGTAATTTCTCTACGATCGATGAATGATGTTGTTTACTTACCTGCAGGTAGAGTTTCAGTGATGCTGCTTTGGCGTGACCTGTCATTTCTATTAATTATAATATATATATTATATATTAATTTCATTAATCACTCCACACTAATGCGATTGTACGAGGCGTCTTATCAGATAATGATTTTGAGGCGGTTCTGAAACGTTATTGGCCAAAATCGCAAATTCATCCTATAAGTTTAATAGTCACATTCATTTCACTCAGACGCTAGCTAACCATAGCAGTTGATAAAGCGTCGTAAAATAAACCAAATTAAAAAATGGACTTATCATTCCCCAGGCTCGCGTTGGACCCAGGCGCTGACCGAACAGAGTTGGAGAAAACCTCGGAAAAACAACCAGGTAACAGCACAGTCTAGTATATACAGTCACGAAACTAACTACGCAATAAATATGCATCCATAGACACTTGCTAACCACTAGGATCGCTAATATCGCCTCATTACAGACAATGCGAAATAGTACAGACACAGTCTATTGTTCCTAGCACCCTCACAACTGAAGCTTCGTGACTGTATATACTCGACTGTAGTAACAGCCCAAGTGAGCGTGTCACGTCACGTCCATCACAGGATCAGAAACGCTGCATCGACATATCCATAGCAGTCAAGGGACCGGATTCGATTGTGGGCCAAGTTTTCTTCCCTGTAATAGATATCCCACTCACAATTGAGGAGGAAATAAACTGGTCTCAGCTGTCCGCTTCAGAGGAGATGGGGGCGGTGATCATAATTGCGGCGCACCACGTGAGTCAATGATTACTCGCGTAATTGCGGATTAAGTTTTTCCCGCTCGTTAAACTAATTAAAAGGAATTATTAGATATCACGGGGAATAACACAATCCATGAGGTATGAGCATAGAGTTGAATACCGTACACAGAAATGAAGCAGGTCTCAGTCTAGGCCTACAACCTAGTTCCACTCATTACTGATCGACTTCTTCCAGTTACAATTATTGCATCTAACCTGTTTTCTCTTAATAATGCGTCAATTAATTTCCAGATACATAATATTCCTTCTATATTTATTTATGGCTTTTCAGAAACCCGGAGTTTCATTGTCGCCCTCACATAAGCCAGCCATCGCTCCCTATCCTGTGCAAGATTAATTCAGTCTCTATCATCATATCCCACCTCCCTCAAATCCACTTTTATATTATCCTCCCATCTCGGCCTCCCCAAAGGTCTTTTTCCCTCCGGCCTTCCAACTAACACTCTATATGCTTTTCTCGATTCGCCCATACGTGCTACATGCCCTGCCTATCTCAAACGTCTGTATTTAATGATCCTAATTATGTCAGGCGAAGAATAAAATGCGTGCAGTTCTGCGTTCTGTAACTTTCTCCATTCTCCTGTAACTTCATCCCTTTTAGCCCCAAATATTTTCCTAAGAATCTTATTCTCAAACATCCTTAATCTCTGCAAATCAAGATTTCAGGTATAACTCCCTGTAAAGTTGATTTGAATAATTTCGAGGGAAAAATTGTTCCGAGGCCGGGTATCGAACCCGGGACCTTTGGTTAAACGTACCAATGCTCTCCCAACTGAGCTACCCGGGAACTCTACCAGACACCGATCCAATTTTTCCCTCTATATCCACAGACCTCAAAGTGGGCTGACAACCGTCAAGCAACCAACATTGAGTGCACACTAACTCTGTGTGACTTAAATGTGGTTTTCTGTTAACGAACAGTGACGTGTATTATGCAAATCAAGATTTCAGTTATAACTCCCTGTAAAGTTGATTTGAATAATTTCGAGGGAAAAATTGTTCCGGGGCCGGGTATCGAACCCGGGACCTTTGGTTAAAAGTACCAACGCTCTCCCAACTGAGCTACCCGGGAACTCTACCAGACACCGATCCAATTTTTCCCTCTATATCCACAGACCTCAAAGTGGCCCCGGAACAATTTTTCCCTCGAAATTATTCAAATCAACTTTACAGGGAGTTATACCTGAAATCTTGATTTGCATAATACACGTCACTGTTCGTTAACAGAAAACCACAATTTAAGTCACACAGAGTTAGTGTGCACTCAATGTTGGTTGCTTGACGGTTGTCAGCCCACTTTGAGGTCTGTGGATATAGAGGGAAAAATTGGATCGGTGTCTGGTAGAGTTCCCGGGTAGCTCAGTTGGGAGAGCGTTGGTACGTTTAACCAAAGGTCCCGGGTTCGACACCCGGCCCCGGAACAATTTTTCCCCTCGAAATTATCTTTAATCTCTGTTCCTCTCACAAAGTGAGAGTCCAAGTTTCACAACAATACAGAACAACCGGTAATATAACTGTTTTATAAATTCTAACTTTCAGTTTTTTGACAGCAGATTAGATAACAAAAGTTTCTCAACAGAATAATAATAGGCATTTCCCATAATTAGTCTGCGTTTAATTTCCTCCCAAGTGTCATTTATATTTGTTGCTGTTGCTCCAAGATATTTGAATTTTTCCACTTCTTCGAAGGATAAATTTCCAATTTTTATATTTCCATTTCGTACAACTTCATGGGAAGTAGCACGGTAGATTACAAATTTACGACACATGGCCTCCAACTTCTCTTCGCGTCCAAAGAAAAACACAGTAAGGATTTCTATCGCCACTTAAAAACTCATCGTCCTCGTCCGACCTCATGGCTTGAAAGTTTATGGGGCTGATTCAATGTCGGTTACAATAGCTAGGAAAAAGTTGCGCTCAGTGTTACAAGAGAAAACAAAGCGGACAATCCAATGTGACAAAATATCTTCATCATAATTAAGAACAAACTATTCACCTTAACCTACATACATTTGAACTTTATGAATATTGCGTACTGATAATGATTCTACGAAACTTTTATCTTGTCCATGTCAGCAAACGCGTCCTCTGCACCAAGCTCGTCTATACATTTACGACCGCCAGCAGGATATCGGATAGACTCTTACATGGAGATTTCAGGGTAACACCCATACTGAACCCTATATAAATACCGGAGAGTGTAGCTCTTTTTTCCTACGAAATGACATTCTCAATGACAGAGTCACAAGGCCAAAAGTTTGATAAAAATATATTATTAACTGGGTACTTCCAAGACCTGTTTTTAGTCGTAGACAATTATGCGTTGCTTTTCCTTCATACATCTTGATTCTCTAGGTAAGTACTGTGTCGTAAAAGAACAAAGAATGTTAGAATTTAATTTTAATAATAAGGTTAAAAGAGAACTAGGCAACTGTTAGATATATTACAAGACACAAATATCACAAACTACCTGTTAAAAAGCGTGACAAGTTTATTCTAAAAGTATAATAAAATAAAAAATAAATAATATATTGTAAGTAGAATATACAATCACTGAGTTCGACAAAGCTACCCTTTATTGTCAACATTACTACTAAATATAAGTTATATCCTAGATCATATATATATATATATATATATATATATATATATATATATATAAACAGATAGCTCATCCCTACGTTACTTTGAAGAGAACCGCCAGGATCGCCACCCATCCACCGTAAACGAACACGAGAAGGCAGTACAATCGCTAATTCAATTCAAATGGGAGTTATGACGTGACTCCTTATGTAACAATTAGATGGCAGCATAGTAAACCTGACAAAATTGTTACCATCAAAGCCTATAAGGTCGAGCAATCTGGGTATAAACTAAACCATTAAAGGGAATGAAATTCACAATACCGTCATTTTTGTAAATAACAAGAAGAAAAATATTTTCATTTTCGCTGATGTTTAAATTAAAGTTTCAAATTCAGAAAACTATACAAGGAAATATTTAAAATGGAAAAAGCAGCAAAGAACTTCGGATTATGGCTTTCACTGCGAAAATCAAATACAGTAAGAAATAGAATAGTGCTAAATAATAGTTTGGAATAAGTGAACACTTTAAAATATTTAGGCTGTGATATACAGTATTTTATGAAAATGAGAAAGATGTTCACACAAAATTAATACAGTTCACACGAAGATAAGAGATTTTAAACAACACATTAAAATCTACTTTGGTAAATGTTCTAGAATCAGAATCTATAATACGTTGGCCCTGTCTTCTCTCCTATATGGAAGTGAAATTTTGACACTTAGACAAAACGACAAAAAAAGAACACAATCAATAGAAATGCACTTTTTATTTTTCGAAAAAAAAAAAAAAAAAAAAAAAAAGAGAATATAGACTATCTAAACTTTCTTATTGCAAGAGGAATGAAAAAAATAAATATAGAAGAATTAGGAGTTAAATCAGCAGAAATGAAAATAGAAAAATATTGGCTACAATAAGTTTCAAGAATAAATGAAAACAAAATCCTAAAACTAATGTTGAAGATAGAAGGAGATCTTTAAAACGACTGCTGGACTCGGTCTAAATGGGCCTACGCTAAGGCCTACTTTGTGAATGGAAATGATGATAATGAAAACAAGACCTTAACAGGCCATTCGGCCTAACACTTGTAAGGATGATGATGATGATGATGATGATGATGATGATGATGATATATTGTTTCAAATAAATGTTTGAACGTTTGCACGAATTATGTTAACATGGAGGTTATTTACACAGTGTTCTCCTATAAGTAAAAGTAGTGAAGTTTCTTCTTTTGTGTTGAGATCTGAAGCATTTCTTAAGTGGTACAATTTTCTTATGCAAAGTAGGTTTAGTGAAGGGAACGTCTTCCCATGAGATGTATTCTGACGAGATGAGATCCACTACATGCCAGGCTTACTTAAAACCCGCCTTATAATTGAGTGAAACCTCAGAAAAACTCAGTCTGGTACTCAATCCAAGAGGAATTTTACAGTATGCATCAACACCTCCTCCACCTGAGCTACGCTGGTGACAACTCCCCACGGATATCAACTCTTCTTTACCATATGAAGTTAAATTTTCCAGAGTGCAGAGGTTCTTTGAAGGTGGCAATAACGAAACAAAATACCCTTATCATAAAGAAATCACTCTGATGTAAAACAAACTAGAGCTATACGTTGAGACTCATACAAAAATACATGCCCACAAAATGTCTTCTAACAGCCAGAAGACTGACTTTTAACACTTACGACCGGTTTCACCAACAAATGTTAAAAATGCATTAACACACTGCTTGTTAACACAGGCTAAAATTTTAACAAATTGTGTTAGCACTTTCTCCTGCATTTGGGCTCCACTAACGATTTCCAGATGGATGCTAGCTAACATTATTATTAACTCTCGCCACGGTAGTTGGAAATATCACGAAAATTATTGGGAAAAATGTGAATCAGAAATGCCGTGTCAGAACCAAAGCTTTTCTGAACGCAAAAGAGAAAACGAGTAAAATATTACTACTTATTTGGTAATTATTATTATTTGTTAATGAAAATGAACCACGAAATTGTTTCTCTTACACAGACCCATACTTTCTATTTGTAAATCGAAACAAAAATAAAACATTCAAACTAACACAACTGTAGTTTCATTCCGGAACTGGATGACGAAACTGATATTACGGAGATATTATGAGATATTACAGAGAGAGAGAGAGAGAGAGAGAGAGGTCGCGCGAAACGGCTAATTTTATACGGAATTTCGGCGCCCTTATGGAGTCATTACAAGTTACATTTGTTCATGGTCTGACTGCTAACATTAGCATTTGGTTGTGGCTCATAGTTTTATTATAGTAAGCATTTGAAATTGTGCCATTTTTGTTTCATCACGGATTACGGAACAGGTGCCCATACCCTGTGGGAAAATACGTACAGTACAACCTCTATTATCCGTAGTAATGAAGGGTGTGGACTGAACGGTTAATAGAAAAAGTCGGATAATCCGTATCAAATTATTTTCATAATTTAAGTGCATAATATATACATTTTGGTAATCTCCGTGTTGTTGTGTTTAACGTGCTAGATAGTGAATCAGAAGTTCCGTAATTTATGTCTGGTTGTCAACGAGGGATTTTTAAGGGCCAAGGAATTTATTTATGATTGGTATCTGCGGAAAGATAGTAGTAGTACAGGTCTCTGTTGTGGATTTACATACTTTGTAAACTTTGTCCTTTTTATGAAATCGCGCAGAGCTCTAACGTCAGTTCCGTATAGTAATAAAAGACGAGTTACAGGTCCTTTTTCCCAAACCGTTCAATTATATGCCCATTTTTTTCGATATTTATCAAACACGTTTTCTTTTGATACTCGAAGATATTTTGCATAGAAGTTAAACAGTACGGCCACTGGAATATTAGGACAAGTATTGAATGTTGCACAAGTTTGCTATAAATTGTGCGGAAGTTCTTGGTGTCATTTCTTTGGAAGCAAGTAGTGACTATTTTACAAATTGGAAAAACACTCACAAGTAACTGTTCCTACTGGCAGCAGTGGCAGCAATGGTATGTAGGTGTAAAGTCTTGTAATAACACCAGTGGCGTAGCATGAAATTTTGAGTAGGGGAAGCTAACTCAAGTTGTCTTTCATGCAATATGTAATAACAAAAATACAGTCTTAAAATAAATAGTAGTCAATTTCAAGTCAGCAGTCGAAGATTGGTTGGAACATCGTAAGTAACACCAATAAGGCATGATCTCAAATGATACGTAATAAAATATGATTTCACGGTTTACACATATCTCTAACAAATAGACAAGTGTACGTATAACATTAGCTCACTCCCTGTCATACTTAGAGAAATCACAGTATTAGTATCATTACGTAAGTATGCGTCTGTCTTTTGGTTGTGTCCTTCATTGACAGCAAGGGAGTCGGTCATTAGTTTTTTAAATCACACTTTTGTTCGTAAGTCAGTTTTGATAATACAATTGTCCTAAAAAAATTCAAGTAGATTGGTGTCAGGAACTGTTATTTCGCTCATTATTTATTATATTAGCCACAATGCACACTAACACTTCAACTGAACATAACTAGACGAAAAGGGATAACGCGGAAACTACTTATTTTAAATGTTAAAGCTAGCTTCTTTGCGAGCCTTGCGACTAGGGTAGCTTAGGAAGGGATGGAAAATCTGCGGGGTGGATTACACAGAAGAAACCGGTCTGCTTGGAAGCTGGTGTGTGCAGGCTTCTTGTTTACTGCTGCACCACAAATCATCCTGAGCTGCCGCATCACAATATTTAATGCGTAAATATAAATTCTATTAAAATTGATAAATAATTTTCTTCATAAACTGCAGGTTTATTATGAAATTATTATTAACTGGGGAAGCTAAGCTTTTTAGCTTACATTGACGCTACGCCACTGAATAACACAGTCTACAAAAGTTCGTACTTATGTAAGGCACTGCATACAAAACTAGCTACATGTTATTTCTGCAGCAAAAAGAAAAAGAGCGAAAAAAAGACAGTCGGATAATTTGCGACCGGTTAATAGGGTGAAGAATAATCGGGGTTCTACTGTATTCTACATGAAAACTGAAGACTTACACATATGGATGTGTATCATTAAGCACAAATAAATTCGAAATCACACGTTCAGAAGAAAACCGTATGAATTCCTTAATGATCGAATGTTTACCATAGTTACTACATCGCGGTTTTAGATCCGATCGAGGGCAATGGATTTTTATGGGCGGAAAGTATTCCTAGCATAGAGCACAGTCTCATACTACATGTACGGCATGTGAAAGATAATTAACGAGACGGCTCCAGATAAAATCCATCGACAATTAATTGCCCAAGTCCAAATTCTTGTCAGCTAGCAATATTCTCATCTACCAAGTTACCGAAAGGTTAATGAATTCCTGCTTACAGGTGTCTCGCTCATCGTCATGCTAGAACTGGTATGAAATATTTTAATTGCCATATTCAGATCCAACGAAAAGCGTGGGTTTATAAATTAATTCGTAATTTTCATATAAAAGTTGTATATCTTAATGATATCCACTTAACCTGACATAAATTTATATAAAAATTATAAAGCGGTATTCAGAATTTAAAAAAAGCATTTGCAATTTACATCGAACCATTTATTTATAAATTTATGTGTTCGCGTTTTAGCATGTGTGTGTGTGTGTGTTTTTTTTAAGTAAAAATAACTTGTCTTAAGAAGGTCAAATACGAATAGTAAACTACATGTCCTGCCCACATCGATTCTTCAAGCTTGTCGACACAGTTGGAAACGAACCTACAATCCTGCACCCAAGGACTGCAAGGATGGAAACTGGTCCAGTCGGTGGACAGCTTCGTCATCACACGTTCCTCCCCCTCCGCAAACAGAGTTCAGTTTTCAGAGAAGTTCAGGAAGTGTTGAGCACTGTGAAGGTGGGGGGACTTCGTCTCCGAAAGGAAGAAGCCAGTACATCGTGTAGGAGTGTCATACCATATGGAACAGCACGTTTTCTTGATGATGAGGACATTTTCGAACGAGGACACGGCTTCCGTTAGCCCTCAGATAGCTCTGTGGTAGAAAGCTAGCTTACCATTGTAAGGATTTAGGCTCGATTCTGATGTACACTGAAATGACTTTTTTTTTAAGTACGGTATCAGAAGTGCTAACTATTACGGATTTTTCGCCACTACAACATTACGGACAAAAGAAAAATTATTACGGAAATGAAAATTATCAAAGCAAAAATAGTGTATATATTTCGAAAAGCTTAGGAAAATATTTGGGGCTAAGAGGGATAAAATTACAGGGAGAATGGAGAAAGTTACAGAACGCAGAATTGCACGCATTGTATTCTTCACCTGACATAATTAGGAATATTAAATCCAGACGTTTGAGATGGGCAGGGTATGTAGCGCGTATGGGCGAATCCAGAAATGCATATAGTGTGTTAGTTTGGAGTCGGAGGGAAAAAGACATTTGGGGAGGCCAAGAAGTAGATGGGACGCTAATATAAAAATGGATTTGAGGGAGGTGGGATATGGTGGTAGTGACTGGATTAATCTTTCTCAGGGAAGAATGACGGCGGGCTTATGTGAGGGCGGCAATGAACCTCCGGGTTCCTTAAAAGCCATCTGTAAGTATGGGCTAAACTGTTATTTTTTTAAACTGTTTCGACAAAGAAACTGTTCCAAAATAACAGTTCCAAAAATACAGTTTCCTAAGAGGCATCTGTAGATTTGCTGCGATCGATTTGAGTTCACTGATCGAGGTAGCGTACCTGTTTCAAACGGCCATGTTCCGTGTTATAGTTTTGACAGATTGGGCAAGAAATCCCAACAAACTTCTGAGAAATTCTAATGACAGCTGCAACATGTTGAAGCAAGGAATTCCCAAATTTTGAGGTTTTCATTGTTCATTGGCGTACATCTCAAATCACATTTTATAAGTTCGTGTGTAACTTTCACAGCATGATTTATTTAACATAACATTTACGTTTCAGAAAATTATATACAATAATTGGTTGAAATTCGTAGACAAGTTCAATGTTTCTTACCGGTACAATACTTGTAGCCTACATTTTCACGACACCCATTCCAAGTCTTCTAGGTTATGTTGCACAAAAATACGTGCTTGAAAGTTGAAATTAGTCTACAGTAAGCGATTCCTCATATTCGACAAACACAAATACAATTTTCAGTACCTATTTTAAGGTAATTGTCAGTGAGGGAACCATATATTGAAGTTTTCTCGCATTATTTAACTTACAATAGTATAAACAATATTTAGTGTATGTCTAAATATATGATTAGGCCTATGTAATACTGTATTTCTTTATCTGTACCCAATAATTTATTTTCGCGGTATTAATTAATATTGTTAATGGGGAGGGAATGAAAGAGATTAGTTAAATTGAATTTCGCGGCCTACGAGATCGATGTAGCGTTTTCAAGCAGATGTCGAAAGTAGCGCCAGCAAAGCTCGTAGCATGTAACGTTTTACATTATGTTTCATGAAACTGTTTTATGAACCTGTTACAAAGAACAAGATGTTTCGTAGAACCAAAGAGTATAGAAAGCAACTTTAATCTGTTTGGAACAGTTGGAACAGGTTGGTACACGAAACAGTTTCATTTTTGTAACAGTTTCAAAATAGCAGTTCCAGAATATTCGTCCCATCTCTAGTAAGTAAGTAAGCGGTATAATAACTGGTTTCTGTTCATTCAGATCTCAACGTGCCCGCTGTGACTAGGAAAACCCGTGAGGAACTGTAATCACACTTCCGACCTCGGAAATGAATCCCATATTTCACAAGTACAAAGCCAGAGCTGCCAAGTGCCTGCCTACTGGTTCGATAATATTCAATATTCAAAGACGATATGAAGTATACATACTCATTAACAATCGCTACAAGCAACGAGGAAACACGGGCTCAGTGTTGTTCCGCGTCAATGTAATCGCAACAAAGCTGGATTGCATTATTCATAAATATAAGATAGCACGGACACACGTGTCCAAAGGAGGATATGTACGACAGCAATCGCAGGATTCAACTGTCGCCTTCAAGGTTATTCGTCGTGCGACAAATGCAGAATTAGCCAAGACAAGGTTCGGAGTTCACAATACTGTACTTCCCACCTGTCGATAGCAATCACGCGTAGAACTATTATTGTAGAGTTTCCATGTCAAGGTACAAGTTGGCGGACGTCTTACTTTAGCACTTGTATTTTTATTTGTAAATTAACATTCTCTTAACATTATGTAGGAAGTTATTCCGGCTGCATGTAGGCCTACTGCGCCTGCAAGGTACATGCATACGCTTTATATAGTAAGCTAATACATTTGAATTGACAAACATGTGATTGAAGTAAAGTTTTCAGAAGAATATACAAACTACAGTATATAGGTTTGCCACATAAGAGTATTGCAATAAATATTTGTATGATTAAAAACAGACTTAGAATCGGACTTGCGATATAATTTTTCATATGATGGTAGCCTATGCAAACACAACATATGTCAGGCAAAAAGCCAAATTAGATAAATATTGGATTTGAGATGTCTGTCAAGTCTTCAATTACAACGCGAAAGGTAAGAAATTGGTGCCTACGAATTACGGACGGACATTTTGTGGAATACCAACATATGAACATGAAAACAAATTTTGACATTCCGTTCGTCTCTTCTAATTTTATAGAAATTTAGCTATCTAGAAATATTATTAGTGTGTAAAACAGGTCCCAATATTTCATAGTAAATCTTATTAGGAGACTGTCTGCCACATAAAGTATAAATGTATAATGCGCAAATAGCTTACAGTAAATTTATAGACACCTCCGAAATCTTCCATCGTTTTCAGCAAGGAAAATAGATCTATTTTCCTTGGTTTTCAGTATATATACCTACTATTAGAGGAAATAAAAAAAAGCGCGGCGCAACTAGTAACTGGTGCAGAGGTTCAAGAGAATGTTTCTAAAAATAAAAAGGAAATCGTTCATCTTTCCAGATAATATTTAAATTCAAACACTAATACACATAGGCCTATATGCCCTCTGATTGAGGTTCTGGCTGATATGTACTTTTATTATCAGGCAGTACATCTCACATGACGATATATGTCAGAGGAAGAACAATTGCTTGTATGCATCTGAAGTTTGATTGGTGTATATGTAGCTAGTCGGCGATGTATGCAAGAGGGGGAAAGGAACTGGCCACCCTACCCCATTATCTCCTGGCCTAGTTGCCTCACAAGTAGTGGCTTCTCGGTATCACTTGTGAAGTTCAAACCTGTCTTCGGGCAATTGACTAAACAACAACACATATATTTTTGCACTTTCTCATCTTTTTCTTGCATGTTGTACCCAAGTTTCAATTTTTCGGAACAAGTTTAGGACTATAAAACTTAATTTTGAAGGTTAGTGCAGTTTGCTTCGAAGGCCTGAATTTCTTTTAAAACTCATGCTCATTTATAATTCAAAGTGGTGCATTCTATTTCGAAAAATTCCTTGCTGACCGCCGTGGTCATTTAGTAATGTTGATCATTTCTTCATCGTCACTCATACGTTCTTGAAAAACATCTGCAATATCGATGTGTATAGCGGGAACCGCCATCTTGCACTGTTGAGCCTTGGGCCACAGTCTAATATACACAGTCACGAAGCTTGAGTTGTTGAGGGGACTAAGAACAAGACTGTGCCGGTATTATTTCGCATTGTCTGTAATGGGGCGGTAGTAGCGATCCTAGTGGTTAGTAACTATCTATGGATGCATATTTCCTACATATTGAGCTTCGTGTCTGTATATACTAGAACTAGACTGTGCTTGGACTGCAGTTTGAACGGCAGAGGACTGCCGATCAAGTTAAACTCAAGTTAACTTAAGATTAACTGGTTGTTAAGGTTTATAATACGAAGCAGAACGAAAAACTTGAGTTTAAACTGAAAGTAAGGTTTAAACGGCGTTTATAATATCGGCCCTAAAGCGCTTTACTTAACTGTAGCTTATATATTACTAGTGACGTAAAAGCGCAGTATTACTTTTCAGTATTTTTTTTTTTTTTTTGTTTTGGCGGATGCTGTACAAGTGTACAGAAATATGAAATAAGAATGGTTGTTCATCTCTGCATGCTTGCTTGCATGCGCCTCTCTATTAATCCCTACTAAAATTACGATGAAAGTCTGTGAGGTCGAGTTCGGATTGTTTCGTCAAGAAAGTGCTCGCTTATATCCTTTTACTTCCTCGTGTACAACACACAAAACAAGAGTGATGGTGGAAACAATGTCAAAAGAAAAAGTAACCTCCAGTAGTTCACCAAAGCACAAAAGAATACAGCAGGAAAGGAATGCATAACATACCGCAATATCAACTTCGGAACAAGTATAGCAAGCAGTAGCCTACACTGCAATCACTTTTGTTCCCAAGAATAATGCTGCTGAATTAATTACTTTACGATAAACATTAACTCGTTACAAAAAAATAAACTTCATCAACTTTATATAACTCTATTGCAGTATTATGTTAAATACGGAGTGATTTATACAGAACTAACACATTTCTTTCTTTCTTTATTTCAAAACGAATGATGCTAGCCACAATTTGTTATATCTCAAATGTAGAGTATCTTTGGGAGATTATTAACCTCTACAGCAAATAAAATATTAATTGATTTACGAAAATGTAATTTATAAATCTTCTCACCATTCGTGAGCTGCCATAAGGGACAAAGAGTACTTACCATATAAATGTTTACAAGTTCACTGAACAATTGATTTTGTTTTAACAATGAAACTCCTATAAGTACATAGCTGCAAATACATTTTGAGATTAGTAGAAATATACCTAGTTTTAGAGAGGTAAGTGTTGCAAAAAAGTAAAGAATGCTAATGAACTTAGTTTGATTTAGAATATAGGTGAATACTGTTTTCAAATGTATTATTGTACCATGTCATCATTACAAATATTCCGCTAGATGACAGTAGTGTGTAATGAATTATGATAAGTGTTCTGTTGTTGCCAGTTGTGCCAATTATACAATTTTCATTGAACTCTATGTACGATTACTAGTCAAGAAGACTTTGTTGATTCGGTTTCATTCTTATTAAAGCAGTTGAATTCCACTTTATCAATATAAGTAAATAATCTCTAATACGTGACTATGCATAATCTCATATAGGTTACCAGAAGCTATAACATAACCTAAATAATATAAACAAGATAAATGGTAGAAAAGTTTTAATTAAGGATGAAGAAATGAACATAAATCATTTTAAAAGGTACAATTATTGAAAGTACAATGTTGGCAAACAAAGAAACAAATGCTAGTGATGTAATAAAAATTGTAGGATAAGCTGCCATGATTGGTTGAAACACGTCGTTCCGTACCGTTTTATTGACAAAAGTAGTATGACGTAGTAAAAGTGTAATAGTTGTATAAAAAGTTTGAAGGGATACTTCGACCTGACACTGTGCAAGGTTGCCGGTAAAACGGTAAAGTCATTACAGTAGAAACCCATTAGTCCAAACTTCGCTAATCCGAAATTCCGGTTAATCCGAACATATAAGAAAAAAGAGAGATAAGAGGGGGGGGAAAAAAAAAAAGGAGTATTGCAACTGAAATAGTAATATACGTTACAAGAGCGGTATGATGACGTTTTCATGGTGAGGAAAAGATTGAAAAAGCGAAACGTAGTTGAGCTTTTTTAATTTCCGAGAACATGAAAACAAACATACCGCTCGTGTATCGTACATTATTTTGTGCGAAGATCGTTTATTACATATCTGAAAGACGAATTTCTAATTAGTTCAAATGAAATCTCCATGTTGGTTTCTGTTTAATGACGGCAACTTCGGAAAACCAAAATGTCTATCTTCAACATTATTGCTATAAAATGTTTTCTGTGTTTACTATACTCCAGCAGGCCGTGATATACGTCTATCTCCCCCCCCCCCCAGTCTATAAATGCGAACTTAAAACAAACGGTAATGATTTATTTTTCATTTTAATATTTTAACAATATTATTTATATAACATATTGCAGTAATAAAATCGGCATCTGGAATCTTGTTGATTTTTTCACGACTTCCTTAATGTTACTTGTATCAGGAATGCAATAAGTTTCGTGAAGTAGTAGACTTTACTTAATTTTTGCAAATATTTAAAAACAATAATTAACATTGCAATTTAGTTGAAATTGCAGTGGTAAGTTTCCAATTTATAATTATTACTATGTTAAACGTCTCTAAAAATAATATGTTAAAAGCCTAAAGCAGTAAAATGAATGTCGCGCTTAAGCGGTAAGAAGAGGGAAATTGTTATGTGTGTTACGTTGGGAATACTGAATATGGTATTTCACACTTACCGCGTATTGGTTCTGTGCGGAAAACAAGCAAATACCCACGATCTCGCACAAATTAATTTTATGAATAGTATTTAGAAACTCAAAAAATGTAGGCCTACAATACAGAGTACAACTTTACCACTAGTTAATGAATTAATCCTTGTTTTCTAAACTACAGTATTGTGATAATAATTTGTCAGCGTCTCACTAAGAGCAGATAATCTTGACGAAGCGGCACTGTCCCGCCAACGTTTCATAAACATAACATCAGTTGGTGTGGAGATATGGCCTGGTTTCCCTGCTTGCTTTCCTGTCTCCCGCTTAATCCGAAATTTCGATAATCCGAACAAGTCCCGGCCCAAATTAGTTCGGACTAGCGGGATTCCACTGTATTTTACAGTTTCGCCGCATTACTTCTCGAGAAGATGATATTATTATTATTATTATTATTATTATTATTATTATTATTATTATTAACATGTCATTTGGGCGAAGAGCATTTCTTAAAAAAACTATCAAACATTATCTAATCGTACTGGGTCAATAAAAGTAGCATGTTCTACGTCGACGGGCGGTAAGAATGCCTTTTCAAAATGCTACATACTTATTCGGGCAATTGCCTCGTAACCACAGAGAATATGCTCAGATATTTCCTCTACATCAGTGCAGAAACGACATAAATCGCTATCAGTTATAGTACTATTATTATAAGTATATGGAGTGGACAGTGTCCGTAGAGTATGACAAGTGATCAGCGTGAATTCTGATCTGATAAGAAATACTAGAGAGATCATTACGGAAAAAAAATAACAAAATAAATTTTAGCATCTTAACGTTTATTTTGTTTCAAGGAACAATTCATAAACTTTCTAGAAAGAGATGTCATAACTTGATTTTTTTTTTTTCAATCATGGGGATGTTGGATGAAAATTAGTCACAAGTAACGCGATTTCTTACTAATGTGTACTTAAGTCACAGCTCTGTGAGCAAATGCAAGACAAATGATATTAGTCCATATACAAACACTGACTATGAAAGTTTCGAGATTTGAGAGGTTATGCAGCTCGACCAGAACGCACAAATGAGTTACAGTGGCAGGAACATTGCAACATACATAACCAATACTTGATAGTAGAGCAGATTTTGAACCGAAAGATAAATACAGAATACGTACAAATACATTGTGTAATTAAAAAACGATCTCAATATATACATCCTTCACGGTGTTTTCAGCTGAACAGTAATATTTCTCCTAGAAAATGCAGGGCTTTCCAAGAAGATTACAGCCATGTCCAACGTTAATAACAAGGATATATGTATAGAAAAATAGGAAAATGCAGTATGTACTAGATGCTGACAAACTTTTCAAATTTCATCACACAGAATTTCCACGTGTGCACCTCCGGTTACACTACATACATTCAGGCGATAGGCAAATTCGTCACACATCGATCCAATGTGTTCCCCGTTATTTCTTCCATAGCTACGATTCTGTCATTCAGTTCATGGAGATCTGCGGTTAGCAGTGGCACGTAGACGATATTGTTCATGTAGCCCCAGAGAAAGAAACAGCACTGCGTTCGGAGATCGAGGAGACCAGCAGTGTAGGACAAAATCATGGATACCCACGCATCCGAACAAGCGATGTGGGAGAACTTTATAGCCAGTGCCATCGTTTCTGGCGTGTGAAATAAGTAATAGGAACGTTGAGAGCGAGTACCTTATCTTTGCAACAAAATGTGGACGAGAAACCGTGATTGGCAGATTGCTGACGTCACATCTGTTTAGGAGGTGGTATCGCTTTCAGCCGAAGTGGCAACAGATGCACTGACTGGACAGTGTACTCAAGGACACATTCCAGAAACACGAAGTGCGAGTTGACTTGTCTTTGAGGCAGTGGGCAAATTGCTGACGTGACGTGATGGGTGGTACCGTTCTCAGCTGCACTGACAACAAGTGCTCACTGACTGGCTTTTTGCTCAAGGACACGCGCCAAAAACGCTGGCACTGGCTATACTAAGAAATCTACAGTCTTCCCGATGCAAATTGGATAGGGAGCATCTTCGTACAAAATGAAATCATCGTCTGCCTGTAAGTATAATCAGTTTTATATCGTGTTAAGGTAGGAGAGCCCGTTTACTATCGTCTCTACAAGAAGGAAGGTCAGCAGGTCTGCATCTTTCGCTAAGAAATGGCACAGAAAAGGTGAAACTTTGGTAAATCACTTTCGTGCTCTGAGCTGTTACAATATAACACAAACTCCTCGATGACTATCAATCGGGTTTTAGGCATGGACACAGCACTACTACAGCCCTACTTAAAGTGACCGAGGACATCCGTGAAGCTATGGATAGGGGTGAAGTAACGGCACTAACTCTTCTCGATTTCAGCAATGCCTTTGGTTCTGTTGATATCGACTTGCTTCTTGCAAAGATGAAAACTTTGCACCTATCAGACAATACCTTGAGCTGGATGGACTCCTACCTACGGGACCGCCAACAGTGTGTTTCACTTGATAATCAATTCTCCCAATGGCGATACACAAAGGCGGGAGTGCCGCAGGGCTCCGTATTAGGACCACTACTTTTCTCTATCTACATTAATGACGTATCAAAGAACTTACAGTATTGCCGATATCACCTCTATGCCGACGACCTACAACTTTACATACATTCCAGACCCAATACGATCAATGAATCGATTGACAAGTTAAATTGTGACCTAGCCACTGTCTCCACTTGGGCGGCCAATTTCGGACTCGCACTTAACCCAAGTAAGACTCAAGCCATAATTATTGGACATAAGCGTGTAGTTAACTCCCTTAATAACAGTAATCTTTCAGTTGTTACCCTTAACAACACACTAATCCCTTATTCATCTGTCGTAAAAAATCTTGGCTTCTTTTTTGATAATAATCTAAGTTGGAATTTTCAAGTTAAAGAAACGATAAAGAAAATCTGTTCCTCCTTTCACTCTTTGAGTCGCTTGAGAAACTTCTTGCCCCAGCAACTAAAACTTACCCTAGTACAAACCCTAGTAATGCCGCACTTCGATTATTGTGACGTTTTGTTAAGTGATCTAAGTTCTGAACTGTCAGTCAAGTTACAGCGAGCTCAGAATATGTGCATCAGATACGTGTGCAACATCCGACGATATGATCACATATCACCGTCCTTCGCAAGTCTCTCGTGGCTCCGACTTAAAGAACGCAGAACTTTACACTCTTTGTCTTTACTCTTTCGAATTCTGCACACCTCAACACCAAATTACCTTTCGTCTCGTTTCTCTTATCTATACTCTAACCACGACGTAAATACCAGATCACTTATCTGTGGCACACTAAATATACCTCTTCATAGAACATCTTGTTATTCCTCATCTTTTACAATATCCACCTCGCGTCAATGGAATTCCTTGTCACAAAGTATTAGGGGCTGCAAGACAACAAACACCTTTAAGAACAGCTTAAAAGATAACCTTATTAGCATTTCACTCCAATCATACTGATTTAAAATATTACTGACTACACTGTTGCTTTTTTTCTTTAGACATCATCCTGATGGTGCTGCATTTTCAAAATTGTCTCATAATAATCTCTTTCTATTATCTAATATAATTTGAAATATATTAACATTCTATGTATTTTAGTTTAATTCTGCTACCCAGTTTATTTCAGTGTTTAATTAATAGTTCATAGTATTTTGTTGTTTAATTCGTAAATAACTCTTGTATACATGTAACTCTTATCTAAATCAATTTGTTGAATTCTTTGTAAGTTCATGCATATGTATATACACTTTTTGCTGGTTGTGTGGAAGAGAAGGCCTTACGGCCTTAACTCTGCCAGCTAAAATAAATCATTATTATTATTATTATTATAATATAGGTTTTTGGACCTCAAATACGTACGTTGTGGCGATTCAGTTTTCCGCTTAAGGAAATGTTGCTTCATAAGAGAAAAACAGGCGGCAAGTGATTTTTTCTATCTTTGTCCCGTTAGTTAGGTACTAAACTCTTTTGAAAAAACAATGGCATGTATGCAAATTCCTTTTTATTTTCATTTGGAATGGGTATTGATGGTAAATTAATATACTGTATATTAAATTTTATTTATATTTAAAATTCATAGGTTCTATTTTCCTCTAGTATGGAATTATTGTAGTTTTTATATAGAGTTTTGAAAGCTTATAATTCATATTTTAACCATCACGAAGGTTTTAATACAAAATAGCCTACCTCAATGCCACTAAGAAAATCGTATAAACTTTCATGTGTCTCAACGGACAAATTTTCACTGTAAATTTGATAGTATTGTCGCTTAATCCTGACGTATAGCCTTCGTCTAATTACTTGCAGAGATTTATTCCTAAGGTATTGTTACTAACGTCTAATTGTTCTGCTGACAACAACATTTATCCTCGACGAAGTGGATGAGAAAACAAAAGTACTAATTAAACAATTAGTCGAAAATCGCATGCCACGACAAGTTCGAATTCGAAGGCTATTAGGCTGAACCTCGACCCGGCTATAGCTCAGGGACAGGCAGCAAATGAATGCAAATACTTCTCTCGCAGTGGACAACGCCGCACAGATGTTTTCCCCTTCCGACAGAGAAGAGTTTCACAGCTTCAACGTTAAGTATTAAAAGTTGCAGATAACAGACAAATCTTAACAAAGGACTATGGTTCTTCATTTTCATCATCATATTCTTCAGAGCACCACAATCACCATCACTGGTTACGGTGTATGCAACAGCTAAAACGCATAGCTTCGACTACGCGCGGAAACCAACGTTTTGAGATTCCGCCTGCTGCTACAGAGGTTTGTTCATTTTTAATGTAATGTCCAGCGTTTTCTAAGGGGAAGGTCCAGTATAATGCTAACTTTACATATAGGGAGTTACGTTCTATTAATCTCGAAAAATTCAATTATATAGATTGAACCAAAACAAGGAAAGAGTACAATTAAAATTATAATAATGACATCATTATGCCACTTTGGTAGCTAAGTTTACAGAACAATGACTTTCAATGGCTGCGGACCAGGGTTCGAATCCCGGAGAATTTTTTAGTTCGTTATTTAACGACGCTGTATCAACTACTAGGTTATTTGTCGTCGACGAAATTGGTGGCAAAATTTTAGTGTCAGCAAATTAAAAAATAGCGTAATGACTTTCAATGGATGCGGACCAGGGTTCGAATCCCGGCGAATTTTTTAGTTCGTTATTTAATGACGCTGTATCAACTACTAGGTTATTTGTCGTCGACGAAATTGGTGGTAAACGTTTAGTGTCAGCAAATTAAAAAATAGCGTTAGAAATTTAACTTTTAAATAGTATAATATTGGTTTAATATGCAACTTATATGAAGAGTCCACTGCAAGAATGATGGATGTCACTTTCTTGTCGAAAATGAACCAAAACTGTCAATGCATAGCTTAAGACATATAGAATGTACATATAGAGTTATATGGCATTAACACTGATAGTCATTGTCCAGTAATGATCGGAAAATCACAGTTAACCTTTGAGCGCTAAGCATTTCAAACTTTCAATTGCTTCTCCAGAAAAATGTATTCCAAATGACATCCATCATTCTTGCAGTGGACTCTTCATATGTATTTGTATGAGTTAAATTGTTAAAATTGAAATTGTATTTTTTTTTTGTCAATTTATCCCTAAGTTTTTTTCTTGTTAACTCACTTCGTGTCAAATAATTATCTTCATTCTTGTTAAGTAAGTGGTTAGACAACTCTCTGAGCTTGAGTTTTTACCTCTTCAGAAAGAATTACGTTTGTATTTTTGTACATGTTACTTTACTAACAATAAACAGCACGGTATTTGACGACATGAGGCCGAGGTTTCACCTTGAGATTATAGTTCGTTCAATTTCCTTAACTGCAGTTTCACAGAAGAGACTTCGCCGGCTGGCCGTCTACCGCCCTTTTCTACTGGTTGTCATAATAAAAAAAAGACTTCCTTTACTAAAATAGAATCTTGTTTTTGGCTGTTAATAACCAATCACAACCCTCGTTCATAACTGACGATTTTCATCATCCCCACGTGGTCGGAGAACAGTCACAACTATGGATAAACTGAAGTAACAGTCATTGATTAGTTGAGAATCGCTAGAAATGTGGCAACTGTGCAGCATGTGAATGGGGGTGGTCAGTGTTGTTTGTGTAGGAAGTTGTAAATCTATTAATTAGGCGTTCAAAGTCGTCACCGAATTGCACACAAGAAAACTGAACACATTATACCTGACATTCGCCTTACAAATGGGAAAAAGTAGGGGAAAAATCCCAACCAGGTAATCAGCAAAAGCGGGAATTGAACCCACGACCGAGCGCAGCTCCAGGTCAACGGGAAAACGTGGTATCGCTTAAGACACGCCAATGGCTGACACCAAGTCGTATTTGTATTGTACAAAACCAAGGTTCCTGACGATTTTTCTCGGGGTTATCCCGTTTCTCTCCATTTCACTCTTCATTTCAATATTATTACCCAAAAAGAACGGCGTGGAGTGGTACTGTGACTGGCGCACATGACATCAGTGTGAAGAGACGTAGTACGCTTTCATAGAGGGGGTGGAATGGCACCGTAGTGGGACTCCAATGGAACCTTAAGACGTGGAAGCTGAATCAACAGATGGCACCAGAAAGCTTAGTCCGATATGTATTAGGCCCATACAAAAGCGCGATCATTCGAACTCAAAAATAATTTTCAGCATAGGAGTAGTAAAGCACAATAAGCCCATTAGAGGCTGCAGTACTTGTCTTCGGGTCTCTCGACTGAACCAAACGGACAATACTAATGAAAATAATAATAATAATATTATTAATAATAATAATAATAATAATAATAATAATAATAATAATAATAATCTAAGTTAGGCGCTGTGTTATGTAAATAAGGTGCGCGGCTTGAACAATTCGTGAAAATCAGCGTCATGAGTTGAAATTCCGTCACTTGAAAAAATCTTAAGATTTAAAATATGGACGCTAAGGAAAAAAAAAAAAACGAGAATGCTAAAAAGTTATGCTTCTCTGGTAAAATAAAGTTCAAAAAAAATTTTACGGTTTTTCATTTTTTTTTAATTTGGTAAAATTGCAGGAACAGATCCCCATAACATATCATTTTTACGTGCCCATTTTCGTAAACAGAAAAATATAAACAAAAATTATCAAAATATGTCCTATTTTAAGTAAATTTGTGCAGAACTAAACATAGCCTCAATCTACTAAAACCGTATGATTTACAAAAAGAAGTCGATGTCTTACTTTTGGAATAATGGATGGATGGATGGATGGATGGATGGATGGATGGATGGATGGATGGATGGATGGATGGATGGATGGATAGATAGATAGATAGATAGATAGATAGATAGATAGATAGATAGATAGATAGATAGATAGATAGATAGATAGATAGATAGATATATAGATAGATAGATAGATAGACATACAGACAGACAGATAGAAATATAGATAGACAGATAGACAGACAGACATAGATTTTTGTGCGTTGGCCTAATCTAAAAAAACAAAAGTCCACTTTATTTAGGTGCATATTAAAAATATGTACAAATTTTGAATAACGGTTCAAGAACGATAGAAACAGTAATATCATTCGTAACATGATGGACAGATGGAAGAAGTAGCTAAGTTGTTGCGAAATGCATAAAATGTATAATGTGAAAGCATGTGTTATCTTCGTAAAGCTCATTTTCTACCAGTCTGTATTTCATCGAAAATCCCAAACGGATGAAATAAAATAGTTTACATTCGAGGAGATTGCAGCAAGAAATAGTAACCGACGGATCCAAACACATTCTCAGTTACACAATGACAGACAATAAACACGACAGAACGCTGTTAAGTTCCGACAGCATTTGGATATTTCCCAACGTACACCTGCTTTATGGCATGGACATTGACATTACTCATAACACAAGTAAACATAAACTGTATTGAGAACGCTACGCTGTTACGCAACTCATACCAACAATTTGTTCTCGATGGGATTATGACACGAGACAAACTGTTCCAAACGAATGGCCTGAATAACATATGCTTGCCTAGTCTCCTCGCTGCCTTCGAACTTCTTTGGTAGCGCGGTAACCACAGTTATGTAATGAGCTCCCAATGCGTAAATGAGAGACAGAGAAAAAAAGTGATCGGAATCGATTAATGCTATTGAATCGAGACATCGGTTAACTTTCTTTGTGCTACTACAGACCATGGACAGCACGTTGCAAGCAGCAGACAGGTTCTTTTGTGGAACTTGAACGTGACATGGCAGGAGTCCAATGTCTTTCCTTCTAGAGCTAACCACACTTACAAATATGATGATAGCTCACCAAGAATCCAAATATTGTTACTCGTCTACAGCCGAAGACAATCTGGTTTACGTTAACTTGGTTACCAAATTCTTTCAAGTCTGTTATACAGGGTAGTCACGAGGAGTTACCGGCACATGCGAGGCATATTTCCAAAGACATTTTGTGCAAAAACTTATATAAACATGGGTCCTTTTTTTAATATTTTCAGAGTTACACTAATTTGAAGTTGTTAGTAAAAATCAATATTCTTTAGTTTTACTGGTAAAAGAATATTGCAGATTAAGAATGAATTAATTCAGGAGTATCATTTCTTTAATTAGTATTCTGAAGCTAAAAGTATGTTGTGAATTCCATAGTTGCTTCGTACAGTTTCCCCCCCCCCCCAGATTTTTAACTACAAAATTACATTTATTTAAGCACTTCTCACAATTGTTACAAATCACGCCACTCTTGTAAATTCTTTAAGACTGTATATTAGGATGCAGAATTAAACTATAAAGAATCAAATTCCTTAAAGTAATATGATTTGTAATAATTGCTGTGATAAGAAAAAAATTATTTTCACACTTCATCGGCAAGTTTATCGTACTATCAAAAAGGAATGCGTTATATGGCAGTAAACATTTTTAATTGCCTCCCTATGAATATAAAAATTCAAACTTAAAACATAAGATTATTTAGTACCGTACATAATTTCACACGCCTTTTATTCTGTAGGTGAATTTATGACATTCAGCAACGCAGCAAGGATATTTCTGTCTTATATTAACCCACATATGCCGAAATATTTCATTGAATGGCAAATCTTATGTGCAGAAGAAAGAATAATAAGACATAACTCCGCAATGAATTGACTGATTATCACGAAACAAATTCTGGGTATATTATCTTAATGTATATTATCATAATAAGTGCGCAAAATTCAAGCTAAATGAGTATAGCAAAGCGTTTACAAAATCAACAAAACAAGTTCCACACTGCGATGCATCTGTGTGTCCCGTCAACACCCAGGCGTACCGTAACACCATTTATTTTACCTGGACCCTCCCCGTCCAAACCCACAGGGCAGTAGTGCACCGCAGTGGCCTCATACTCACTATGGAGGAGTCTGGCCGTGGGACAAAATGTTATCTTGGTGTAGAGACTAGCTTAGCTCGGACCAATTTTCAAGTGGGTTTCGTGCGCGCATTTGTGTATGTATGTGTGTGTGCGTATTAATTCTAGGTTCCAAGTACTACCTGCGGGATATAAGCATACAACACAGACACAAAATTCACGTACAAAAATAATGAAGGAATACAGGTACGTCTAAAATCTGAGTAATGTTTGTCAAGGAACGAAATTGTCCTTTTGAAAGGACGGTTGGCTAATCTGGGTTAAGTATCAATATTACCTCGTGTTGTACTAGCACAATGTAAAACTCTCCTGTATATGGGTACATATATTTCAACCAAACTGTGACTATAATTAAGACTTTGTAGTACTGTTAAGATTTTTTTGACATGTTCCATATTCTAGGTTTCAAGCGATGTACGAATATCATTGAATGTAAATAAATTCAATACAATACAAAGACTATTCAGATTTCACAATACAATATACCGATAACGAAGGAATGAGAGAAGGAAAGTGGTGGATAAAACCGAAATATTCTGAGAAATCTTTGCTCACAGCAGTTCTATATACGATGTGCCGAGGACAGAATCCCGTTCATTTGTATGAAAAGCCGTCAGAAGACCGACATTACGGCCGGACCAATATTCAGAAGAAATGCAGTCTTTGCGCAAGACGATAATTCTGTCAGAGAAATCTGTTGGAACTGGGCATAAGACCGTTAGCCGACTCTTGAGTTTCCTCATACGAGAGAACAAAATGTACACAGATACAGCAAGATAGCTTGCTCCCACATTCTTTGCAGTCCACCAATCATATTCATCTTGCACACCGTACGCAAACGCAACCTCCACAGCTGAAAGAGAGTCATTATATTAGCTGAAGGAAAAAAGGAACCAGAGCCGTATTATGTAATAAACAAGAACAATGCTGCGTGAAACAATCAAGGAGAATGAAAATACACGTATCCTGACTGAAGGATACGAAACACGTGTACATTTAACACCAGAGGTTCTCAGGCCACTTTCTTCCTTCTGTGGCAGCTAGAATTAATCATACTTAACGTCAATCCTGTCATTATTACACTGTGCAACACTTCCTTAAATCAGCCCTCGCTGTACAGTCGCATTTGCATTTCTGTGCATTGAACTTGCAGAAAACTGTAATTTGAAGACTGTCAAATTTATAGATATTGCAGGGCGTAAACAGAAACGAACCATAAAACTACTGTACGTAATCAAGTACATATTGGATAGCATTATACCATTCTGTTGGAATGCGAGCCTTGACAGTTAAATACGAAACACTAGCGATTCTCCCGGAGAAATGAAAGATCCGAAAGAAAGATCTGCAACTCAACCAAGGTACTGGAATAATATGAAGTAGCTATGTACTTAGGGCTATCCAGGATGCTTTTGTCAATTGTCAATTCAATGATAGTCATTATTGCCATTATTTACCTCTTTCCTGTGGCGATCTGCCCACTTAAGTTGGGTCCTGCAACTAAGGCTGAATAGATGACTGCGATCACCTGATAACAAATAGATACTAGGAAGATTTGATGTTTCTTCTAGAATTAATGATGATTTCTTTAATCGTTTTCAATTAGACCTATTTGTACTTGTGTTATTTCTTTTTCTTTTCCTTCTTCATTGTTTTCTCTTTTTTCATTATAATTGTTTACTTACCATTTATTAAAAAAAATCAAATTTTATAGTAACCTTTGTCTTGTAGGCAGCCTCCACTTGGAGAAAGCTGAATTAGAAAGAAAGAAAGTTTGCTTCCCTTATGAAAAGGTTGCCAGATTTGACAAAGCGTATTACATATAATTTGGAAACACACCTAAAAGGTAAAATGATATGCATTTGAAACGATGAGGGAATCGAATATACAAAATGTCAGAAAAATTTACACCTAAGTAGCGTTTGTGCTCATTTACAGTTAAGGAAGGGGGGAAAAAATATCGTCAGATAGGTTAGAATGATATGAATGCCATATACCGCGAGAAAAATAATAGTACGGGTTTATTGGCATTGATATCTAAACCAATCAACAGCCATCGGTTAAGATAACTTGAAATTTCCATTATCACTCCCATACAAATGATTTCTCAATATCTGAACCGATGCTTTGAGGGCACTAATGGCTATTTCGTTCACAATGCTGTGTGTTAGCCCCAGGTTTTTACATTTGTTGGCAAAGAAGGAGGGTATGGTACTGTACCTCGTGCTCCCACCATTAGACCTATTACATCAATGTGGGACAGGCTATATTTATCTTTATAGAACGGGATTGTTGGTTCACAGATCCGTTTCTTCTCACTATCCACCTCATGCGGTTGATCTGCATGTGTCTCAAATCTGATGGTGGGGTCGAGAATGTATGTCCAGTTGTTCTTAATGGCAATGATATCAATTCGCCGAATACTTCCTTGTGTTTATTCAAAATAATTGTAAAAAAAAAAAAAAAGGACATTTAAAAATTGAGATCTTCTACTAAAAACTTGAGCTGAAAATATTTCTTAAAAAAAAAAAATCAAAACCCAAAAACATTTGGGAGTACAAAATTTGAATTCTGTTAGTCCTTCAATAGTAAACATGCTCTCAGATTCTGGTTAAAAATGATTAAGGAAAAAATTGTCATTTTAGTAGAATGTCCCTTTAACTGAAATCAAAGAGTAGGCCTATTATTTCAAAGAAATATGAGGAAAACTCTGTAGTGCTCGGGAAAAGTGACACAAGTCTGTTTCCACAAACCTGTTTTGATAATTTGACAACTTACGGAACATCTGCTCACTTGGAAAAAAATACATAAGTATTCCTCCCATTACAATAATTTATACAGAAAAAAATCAAATCGACATAAACCAGTGTAAGTTGTCAATAAATTATCAAAAAAGGTTTGTGGAAACTGACTTATGTCACTTTTCCCAAGCACTGCAGAACTGTCACAGAAACTTTAGATGCCAGAAGTTTTAAGAAATGAACAATATAAAACATTTAAATTCGCAATTTATGTGGGAAACATTTTTTGAGAAAAGTTATTTTTGGGTAACATAAACACACGTACAAATATATCGGGTTTTACGGATTCTAAAACATTTCTAGTCATTGAGCAGAACGAAAGAGAGTTGTTTCTTTAGCAGCGAAAGGTCTGAAGAGCTTAATTACAACTGTAAAAGGTGATCGAATGATCTGATGTAGAATGAAACGCATTTTGATTTCCATTAGAACATAATTACGCCACACAAAGTACACAGTGTTTCGGTTTATGCGTCATACACCAGACCATCTAGTCACAACAGTCTCTCTACGCGTGTCTATTAGTCATCTTGGTTATTACGGTTTAAGCACGTCTCGTTCTTTCTCAGTAAACAGATGTACAAACACGCTCAGTATTACAGAGTTTGAATATTCAACAGACTTCAAGGATGCAAAATTCAGTACAGATCTCGCTAACAAGGAAACAATTGTAATGGAAATAACAAGAAGTAGAAAATTAAAATCAATTTATGAATATTAAAACTTTGAGTCCATCGTTAAGATTGAAGCGTAAGACTTTCCGACTACAAATCCAGTGGGCCCAAAGTCGATTTCCGGTACAGGCATGATTTACCTTCTTTTAGATTTTTAGAAGGATATAATTGTGTTACTGTAGGCCTATTTCTTTGTATTAAATGTTAGTCTTGCGTCATAATAGCGCTACTTATTTTTAGTAAATTATTTAACGACGCTGTATTAACTAGGTTATTTTTAGCGTCGATGGAATTGGTGACAGCAAGATAGTGAAAGGCGAATTGAGACCGAGAATTCGTCAAAGAATTACCAGACATTCGTCTTAAAGTTGGGGAAAACCTTAAAAAAAATAAACCCAACTAGATAATCAGCCCAAACGGGAATCGAACCTAAGTCCAAGCGCAGTTACGAATCAGCACGCAAATGTACTAACGTCTGAGCTACGTCGGTGGCTCACTACTTGTTAATAATGATTAAAAACCGGAACAATTATGTTCAGCAGAAAAAATAACTCTGTTGTTCATAAAACAATAATAAAAACAACTAAAACTGACTACTCATATGGGTCAACACTTCGCGGGAGTCTCATGTGTTTATAAGTAAGATGCCTCAAAAATTGGTTTGGGGGTAAAGAATTAAAACTCTCGAATCATTGTCTACTTAAGAAATGCTCTATTCCCGTACTCTTCAATTTGCCTCACCCCATAACCTCCTTTTCAGTAGAGTTACGATGAGAAGAAATTCTATAGGAGGACATGGAATCCAAAATAAGAGGACACTTCTGAAAAAAGGAAGACTTTTTAAAAATTGATATGAACAAAATTAAAGAAAAACAATGGCTCACCTTAGTTTTCTAACTAGTTGCTGGATCAGTATTACATCTGTATCCTACTTATCGGTGGAGCCCACTTTGTGCACAAGATCCTGAAGAGACAAACTTCTATCTTGTAACAAATAACTATGGAATTTTTCACAGGACATGTCCTTGAAATTATATTTTACTATGATGATACCTCTGACTGTCTCCGTTAGCATGCGATTTCGTTTTTGTCCACTGAGCAGATATTAAGGAAAATACTCTTTCAACACTTCCAGTAAGACTTGGGATAAATAAATAGAATTGACATATTTTCAAAAGTTCTGAGAAAGTTTCAGTGCTCGCAGAACTATTGGAATTGAAGAATTTGCACCATTGTTTATCTAAAGTTAAATCTTTGTCCAAATTAACTTGATTGGCATATCTTTGTACATTGCAGAATAAAATTAATAAAATAGGTTAGAGTCATGAATAGTGTAAGAATTAGAGTGTAAGAATTCAATGCATGTCAATAGGTCATCACATTTTATGTTTTTTTATGTGTTCCAGCTTCAACCATTGAAAGCATTCAAATTATTTCATAGGTTTTCACCATTTGTTTAGATATTCTACGCATAATATCGCACATTGTTCAATATTCATATTAATTCTAGTTGAAATGAGAAATGTCGAACATTTCAATTTTTTTTTTAAATGCCTGCCGGACAGGATAAAATAATTAAAAAACGAGGACATGTTCTCCTTTTGCCGGACGGATGGTAACTCTACTTTTCAGCATCTACTATGTGAAGGAACCTGCAGTTTTTTATCGGATTTTGTAACAGTATTACATAAATTATTAATTATTTTAACACGATCTTCTTGTTAAAATTGTGTAATATAAATGTTTTCAATTAAATACTACTACGGTAATTAAGAAGAGAATCACTGATTATATGTTTTTCCTTTTCATCTATCCGGGAAGTGTCACAACCAGCAAAACGTGTATGACGGAAAACACGAACACTGCAGTGAAATGCGAAAATATGTATATAGCGTATAGAGGAAACCCCTATGGTAAAAACAGTATTATTCTATGTTTCATAGGAGCTCAGAAAATTGGATTCAATTCACCATTACATGGATAGGGTGTTCAAAAGTTATACCGCAAGTTGAGTGTATGGATGCTGATGGCGCTCTACAGAATAAAGATCTGGAATATCAACATACTTACAGACTCCACCATTAGGACCAGAAGAGATGATGGCTATGCAGATGAGGACTAAAATCTGCTTAGCCTAAAGATGCATTTATTTCTCTCCGATATTTTCTGGAATTTTTTTATGTTGTATCTAATAAATAATTGAGAGGGGAACTAGGCGTTCGGGGCTGAGGAAGACAGATTATGTGAGCTCCAAGCTTGTTGGCTACTTGTCTCACTCCGAATTCGTTGCTGCACTGAAGGAGCTCTAGAAAATTTTGAGGTACTTTATATATGCTAATATGTTGTTTGGCAGGTTTTTATACTAATTTCACTGATTTTTGTTATCGTATTAAGTTCAAACCAGTCTACCACATACTGTATAAAACTTAAATTGATTAAAACTGTGTGAACTCTGCATAACAGATAGCCTATTATACAGTATATACAGAACATTGAGGATAAACAGTAGCGTCACAGGTTTTGCTCGAAATCCTAATCTGTGCACTATGCGCATTTACTGATTATTTTGTAGTCTTATATAATAATAATAATAATAATAATAATAATTATTATTATTATTATTATTATTATTATTATTATTATTATGTTGCATTAAACGTGTAACACTTGGTAGACTGTCTACAGCAGTGGTCGTCAGCATTCGCTGAAATGTGCAAAGGGTAAGCGAAGCCGTCCCGTGTGCCCCGTCGTGCAGCAGGAATAGGTAGAGAGCATACCCGCCAGCAGCTACGAGTGCACTATGGTGCACTGTGTTCTCCGCGGGTAAAAGACGCTAGCCCAGGGTGCTCTGTGCTGACGACCGCTGGTCTACAGCAATAATAATAATAATAATAATAATAATAATAATAGATCCTGCTTCTCGTAGATTAAGCATGATAATTTGACGAATACTTGATTTTGTTTTTTGTGGTAAATGTTAACACCAGTAATATATAATCGTAACTACTTTTAATGTCTAAAATTGAAGTATTTATACACGTCATTTGACGGATAATAGAACAAATCGCAATTATTGTCTTATTAAGTTGATTGTGAAACTTGGACTCTCACTTTGATAGAGGAACATAGGTTAAGGGTGTTTGAGAATAAGGCGCTTAGGAAAATATTTGGGGCTAAGAGGGATGAAGTTACAGGAGAATGGAGAAAGTTACACAACACAGAACTGCACGTATTGTATTCTTCACCTGACATAATTAGGAACATTAAATCCAGACGTTTGAGATGGGCAGCGCATGTAGCACGTAGGCGAATCCAGAAATGCATATGGAGTGTTAGTTGGGAGGCAGAGGGAAAAAGACCTTTGGGGAGGCCGAGACGTAGATGGGAAGATAATATTAAAATGGATCTGAGGGAGGTGGGATATGATGATAGAGAATGGATTAATCTTGCTCAGGACAGAGGACCAATGGCGGGCTTATGTGAGGGCGGCAATGAACCTCCGGGTTCCTTAAAAGCCAAGAAGTAAGTAAGTATTAAGTTGATTCAGGTGGAACAAAATAGATTTTGTTATGCCTCCAAAACTTATTATTCCATACTGAACAACTGACTGGATTAAAGCTAGGCCTAAATAAACAGATCGGATTACACTACATGTTGGAAGGAATCGTAGCTGGTAAAATTTACATATCAATTTTATTAGTTAGCAAATATGCTCTATATGTTTTTCCCAATGTAAATTTTGGTCTATTATAATGCCTAAATATTTCACCTATTCATATGTAAGAATTTTAGAGCATAATTAACTTATAAAAAATTATATATATATATATATATATATATATATATATATATATATATATATATATATAATTTTTCCACGGTCGCATGTGTGCAGTTGCGCTGTGCAATGCCGCGTCCACTCTACATCCGCGAGCGTGGAAAATAAACTGTATCCACTACACGAGTATATTATATAACCTATTATAAAATTATTTTCCATCTATGATTTCTCTACTAGGCTAAATAATTTATGGTTTAGTTTCCTAATAAAATGTACCTAATGGCAATTAGAGTGTTTAATCTCAGAAGTTGAAACAATATAAAACGTTACTGTCACGAGAGTGAGAATTTGACATACAATCTGCAACCTGGGATGCGATTATACTTTAAAAAGAAACATGAATTCGCATAAGCTCTAAAGCAAGCCTCCTGTCAGAACATGCATCTTTCACTATCACTATACATTATTATTTTAACAAACAGCCCTTCACAAAAGAACTTCCGCCATAATCTGCCGTGTTTATGAACCTACAACAGAACACAGGCTACGTTTTCGTGTCTAGATTATAGCACTGTTCACTCGTCAAACATCTTTTTAGCGCTGCATTAAATTGTTATATTTTTCAAGCATGTTCTGTAACATGCAGTTAAAATTAGTAGAGTTGTATCCTGAAATAATATGCACTTTTTCAACAATTAACACATCCATTTCCTCAGAAAAAAGTAGCTCAACTCTACATTTACCTAATACTTTTTCTTTAAAACGCTCATTAAAAAATAATGAGATAATTTCAGTGTTACGTACTTCGACATCTAAAAAAATGAGATAATCTAGTGTTACATGCTTTGACTCTTTACTTTAAGCGAGATGAGTCTAAACTAGAAGACGTGAATATACTTTATATAGAAGAGAAATTGAAAGATGACGAGCACAGAGGTGAAATGATCAACAGAAAAAAAATTAAAACATTAGTATAAAATTATCTTCCGTCTTTCACTTCACTACCAAATGACTGTGATGCGCTGAAGTTTGGTTGGTGGTAAGCTTTTAAATTTGTAAACATAACTATTACTTCATTTGAAAGTACGCCACAAGTAGGCCTACTTACCAGTCAGTATGTAATTAGGTAACTACCAGTTTCTCAGTTCCAGTGTTGGCCACAGCAACGACTGTTTTTTTTTTCGGCTTCTACGAGGGTCCTTCCGAAATTAATTCCTCCCATTTTTTGCGTTGACCTGCAACATCTGAGCCGGAAGCTAGTGCCATTGTAGTAAAGGTTGAATCTTCAAACTAATATCACAGTTTAGTATATACAGTCACGAAGCTTGAGTTCTGAGGGTGCTAGGAACAATAGACTGTGCCGGTACTATTTCGCATTATCTGTAATGAGGCGATATTAGCGATCCTAGTGGTTAGCAACTATCTATGGATGCATATTTACTAGGTATTGAGCTTCGTGATTATATATACTAGACTATGCTAATATCCTGTTAGTTTGGTTGCCGTGCGACAGAGAGTGGCAGCAGGACGGTCAACCAAAATGACATCTGACATAGAGATGCGTAAGAAACAGAGTTTTGTTATTTAATTCCTCACTGCCGAACAAATTGGACATCGACGCTTGTTAAAGTTACAAGGAGATCATACAGTGGATGCGAGCACAGCGAGGCCGTGGGTAGTACTTTTTCAACAGTGGCGAAGGTGACAGTCTTTTGGGGTATGCGAGGTGTGATTCTTTTGGATGTCCTTGATCCCGGAGAAACTGTCAGTTCTGAAGACCACCGGCTAAGCTGAAAGCCTGAATTTCCAGGGTCAGGCCAGAGAAGAAAACATATTTTCGCTTGCAACACCATAAAGCCAGGCCCCATACCAATTTCTAAGCACCGAGCACGTTGCAAAATTTGGCTGGACTGTCGTACCACATCCACAGAAAAATCTGGATTTAGAGCCTTTTGACTTCCATCTCTTTGAGCCTATGAAAGATGGACTATGTGGGCAACATTTTCCAGTTAAAGATGCTGTTATCGGAGCTGTAATAAAGTGGTTTGCCTCTGCTGGTTCAAATTTTTACGAGTGCGGCATGCAGGCTCTTGTTCATCGCCGGCAAACGTGCATAACGAATGGTGGTGACTATGTGGAAAAATAACTGTAGGTAGCTGAAATCTTGCTCTATTTAACTGTGTTATTATGCTTTATGTATCTCCTATAGTTTCCATGAAAATAAATAGGAGGCATTACTTTCGGAACGACCCTCGTATGTTTTCATAACCTCCAAGCACAAATATTGATGTTTGCTTGTGTTGAGAACTTTGACGAGGAAAATTATATTTGTTTCAATCCTGAAATGGTGGCTCAAATGCAGGAGAACAGAGTTCTGGAGTTCTTCACAGATCTTATTCATGTTTTAAAACATCCATTTTTATTCGTGGAAAAAAAAAGGTTTCCCTTCATAGATTTCAGCTAAAAAAATGTTAATTGAGCTTCCTTGTGACAGTGGCCTTCATACCTTTTCTGGAACAGATCAACCGGATTTTTTTATTCAAAGAGAAAAGAAATACTACTCATCATTGACTAGAAATGTAGTTTTACCTTGCACGACAACATATTTATGTGAAAGAAGTTTTTTTTGAACAAGTATAAAAACTGAATATGACCAGAGATTTAACTTTCAAGCACGTTTCTAACATATTTTGTATTACGCAAACCTTGTGAAAAATGTAATTATGAAAGTATTTTACGTAATTCATGGTAAATCTCTACTTTTTTTCTAGTAGGTGGTATTGATCTCGCCAAGCTTAGACGACCTCACTCACACCAATCTGGTGACTCGTGCCTTACCCAAAACATAATAAATCATACGTTGCATGCCTGTTAGTTATGCAGCGTTGTCACATTATGACTCTGAATTAGCCAAGCCGCTGGGCTGAGGCAAGTACGATTTTTTTTTTAACAGAGAAGTTAGTAGTTATCTCTTACGGCATGATAAGCTGACCTCTCTACTCGGGCTGAGGCCGTCTATGTTCGGCAACGAAAGCAATTCAATTATCGGACGCGGCCAACTGCACAACATAAACGTCGAGAGCATGTTGATGCGTCTTCTTTGACTTCTTTCCTCTGAGCTGGGGCCGTCTAAGTTTGGCGAGTACAATACTTGAGACTTCAGTACATTGAATTTCTGATACTCTGAGAAAAAAGTTCAAGAATCCCTGATTTATGCTTTAGTTTCATACTTACAGGTAATTTTAAGCAATGCTGACCAATGACCAGCAAGTCTAAATGCTTTTAAATATCTAACGCCGGTTCAAATTCTTCACAAAAGAGTGTAGTAGTAGTGATGGTGGAGGTGACGGTGTACGTGCGTAAGGGAGTTTGATATTCTCGCAATTTATGCATTCAGAACAAAAAAAAAAAGTAACAGGAAGAAAGGGGCGATAAGGTCTATTCAGGTTCTTCTGCTGACACTTTCAAAGAGCCACCATGTTTATTTCAATTTGTGCAGGTACCCTCTCTACTGCTCTCGCTCTATCGACTATTTCACTTTCTATTGCATTAAAATGTGTGTTTATGTTTATATCTGTTATTTGACGGAGCTGCATGAACTCTCACGTTGTTAGAGTCAATTAAACTGAGATTGTAACTGGCGAGATGTGTCCATTTTAAAAGGTAAAATCTCACGTAAACAATGTTTATAAACAGGAAGAGCCAAAAGTCACAATCGGATACGTTGTATATTGCGTTACAAAATAATATGAAAGGCGAAAATCAATTCAAAATTTCACTAACTCGATATCATATTTTTCAAATGAAAAAGCCGCCCTAAATAAGGGTTCATAGAACGGCCTACTAAACCATTCACAATAAATAATGATTAAAAACAATTATATATGTGACAAAAATAAAAAGGGAATAATAATTCGAAGGAAAAAAAAACATTATAAGATAAATAATAAGAAAACATAGGACATCATTTACAATAAACGTTTCCTGAATATAAATGATTACTAATTATAGCTAAGGATGATTTTAACACATGAGATCCTATAGCATCAATCGTTGCATCAGAAATTTTTAATTGTTTAAGTTGACTTAAAGTTTCTAGAGGGATCGTGCCACGGGCACCGAACATGAGCCCAAAAACTATCCAATGTGTGATGTGGTATTGTGCTCCAAGATGCTTATAACAAGGCTCATATTACATTAATTAATGACAATTTGATAACATAGGCCTATAGAATCGTATCTGTGAGGATCATGAATTTTGTAGTATTTAACGTCGTGCAAGAATTTGTGTGTTTTTTATAGTGTCTATTCAAAGAATTAATTTAGGCGTTTTTAAGGGTGCAAAATAAGTTTCAGTTTGAAGAAGTCATATTTATAAATGAAGACACATTTTCGTTCCGTCAATTAAAAAGTTATTTATCCTAAACTAATGATACGATAAAATTGAAACTTATTAAAATTACTATCAAAAGCATCGTCATAAACTTTACCAAAACGAAAGTTTATGTAAAATAGTATAGAAATTAATTTCTTAAATTATTTCTCCTTTAATAAATGCAAGAACAGTAAACTGTTAAGTAACACATTACAATTTACTTTTCAATCAAGAAAGAAATGTAAATCCCTCCGTATTTCAGAATTATTTTTATGGCGCGTTGGATATTTATATTCTTGAAGCCATGCGATGAATTCTAATAATGTTCAAACTCAGAAAGCCACTTTAGTTTTCTTATAAACTGTACACTCTACATTCATAAAAACAATTCAATGATATATCAAACGATACCAGTTTAAGAGTTTCTATTTCAAATGCAGAAATTTATCACTTGAAGTTGTTTACCTCAAACGCGATAGCAAACGTCAAGCCAACGGAGGTCACGTGGAAGGCGCTTTTCATCATTTCTTATCTTGAAATATTTCAAAATGGTTGAATTCTTTAAACTTGGAATGAAATACTACAGGTTGATAAAAGTACACAGAATTGCGACATATGAGAAAGTATGGGATACACTCAGCATCTGAACGTAAATTTTAAATTTCTCTAAGGTAACGCCCATACGTCGTATATGATAAAGTATAAGCAGCTTTCTCTCTCAGCATTCACTAGGACTCTCAAGGAAATCGGCATTCTTTGGACCGCAGAATTCTACCCAAGAGAGCAATTTTACAGCACTGAGCGAGCTATATACTACACACAAAGAACAATATTTTCAATTACAATACACAAAAGGAGTAAGTTATGTACTTTTTTACGCGCGGAGCGGTTTAACAACTTTCGTTTCGTTTCATTTCATTTCATTTTTAAACATAAAAGACTTTCTTGCATATTTCCAATATTTTTAAATATAACAATTTCAATGTTTGTATGCCCTTATGTTCGTAACACTATACAAGCTTTTGTTTAATTTACTTTCAAGGAAGGTATTTTTCGCCTTATTACGAAATAACTTTCAATAATCAATTCTCAATAATAAAACTATCTGCGTAATAGCAGCATTTTTTTTTTACTTTAAATACATTGTGTCCCAAAAGTTATGGTGGGGTTTCAGAGGACTAAATTTTTTGAATGAATAGAAGTAGAAGTGTAATACTGGTGCCAGATGAAAATAAAACTCTCAAAGTTTTTCGTCTGTAAGTTTGAGGCACTAAAGAAAACAAAAGACGGCAACAATCGAACAAATGCGATAATTTTCATTGTTACAATTAGAGAGAGAGAGAGAGAGAGAGAGAGAGAGAGAGAAATAAATCCTCCGGCCTTAATTAAGGATGACCATGAGGATCCGGAAATTAATAGTAAATAAAAATATAATTAATTAAGAATGAGTATTATTATAAAATAAAATGTAATAATTAAGAACCACTGATTATCAATTATAAAATAAAATGGATGTTCAAAGAAAAATATAATGTGTTTTGCAATCTCATTTCAGCTCTTTCTTCTATCTAAGAAGATGACAATTATATAACACACGTATCCATTTTATTCCTGATTTATATCAATTATTTATATAAATTTACAAAAATAGAGTGATTCAGTCAGGGCTAGACCGGCGTCAGTGGAAACTCGTATGCTAGTTACTGCGCTATCACAGTGATCAGACCTTTTGCTCGCGTACGTTTAGTGTTTAGTTACTCGTACGTAAACACGTTCATACAGTGAGGTTGCAGCTGTATACCATACATTTAGAGTGCAGTAGTGTGTCCATTATGAAATATAGTCTTAAACAACGAGTGTTTATTTACGACAACTTTGTGAAATAACAGTTGTAACAAACTTCCATCAGTCATTCCCTGATTCGCCAGTGCCTTCTAAAGCAATGATTTACAATTTAGTGAAGAAATTTCGTACAACTGATCAGTATTGGATAAGAAACGAACATGTGTGAAGCGTGTTCTCACTGAGGAGATGCTAGATGAAATTAGCCACCTACTAGAGAGAAGTCCTACGACATCATCCCGTCGTGTAGCTCAACAGGTAGGGATGTCATAGCTTTCAGTGATAAGAGGTACGAAACAAAATTAAAACCTTACAAAATTCGTGTAGTTCAGAGGTTAACGGAACCCGATTATCAGAGCAGACTTAGGTTTTGTGTGAGGTTCCAACAGTCAGTGTATGATGGACTACTTGACCATACCTTAATTTTTATAGTGATGAAGCATGGTTCCACCACATTGGTTAAAAGTAAAGTTTACGCGAATAACTCACATTCACGTGAAGAACTCAAAATAACCAGCACGAAATTCCAGCCATTTCGGAGAACGAACTGCGGCGAGTTGCTGGACATGTCTTCAGGAGATGTGCAGCCTGCCAGATATCACAAGGACGTCATTTCGAAAATGAATTGTGAATTCGGTAAGTACATCATTACGCAATACTAACCGCAAAAGCGCGGAGCCAATCCTCCGCATATGGTAGCGTCGTTACGTATGAATCAGCAGCCGTAAGCATGGTTTGGTTCACCCTGTGTAATGCGGTTATATATTATATTCATATGCGGACGATACTGCAATTCATTTTGGCGAAAAATCTTGGAAGGACATGTACGTATTAATGAAAATAATAGACTACAGGTTTGATTCAAATGCTCTTTCCTTAAACACATTCAAAACAATTGTTTTTTCTTCATTTATGTTCATTGGTATTATATCTTTTAAATTTTCCTTTAGCACCAAAATACATAATTTTGACTGTTCCTTTAAAAATTGCAAATTCTCTAGCTTATTTTTATCGAGTGCTGAGAAGTTGAGCAATATTTACGATGGAATAAAAATAGTATGTACTGTACTTGTGCAAAGACAACGGAATAAGATATATTTAGCAATTCCTCTTGATATTAATGATTACAATATTATAGTAATTATAATCAACTATAATAATTATTATAAAATTATTCACAATAAAATTAACTATGAAGAAGTTATATTCGATAAATTTCAGAACACGGATTCCTTCCTTTCCCTCTCACTTCAAAATTCCAACCTTGTGCACATAAAATAAATTATGCTTTTCGTAAGCATGATGATGCGCATTCGACAGACACAGACAAATCTGCCCTTTTTAGTATTTCTAAGATATAATTGCAGTGAGGGATACGTTTAATGAAATTTTCCCGTTATATTATACAGAAAGCTATGAATGTTACTATGGCCGAGATGACACTGAGCATGATATTATTATTATTATTATTATTATTATTATTATTATTATTATTATTATTATTATTAATGTGCACCACAGACCAGTTCGGGCCTCGGCCTCCTTAAGGATTTTCCTCCATGACTCCCTATTTCTCGCCTCCGTCCACCAACTCTTAATTCCAAGCCTTCTCAAATCTTTGATTATTCCATCCATCCAACGTAATTTGGGTCTCCCAACACTTCTTCTTCCTTCCGGTTTATATTCCATAACTCGCTTAATGTTTTCATTGTTATCCATTCTCCATACATGTCCGGCCCAACGTAATCTTGCGACTTTTATAACTGTAACAATGTCAGGATCCCCATAAAGTTGATACAACTCATGGTTGTATCTACTTCTCCATTCTCCCCTTTCGTTTATGGGTCCATATTATTATTATTATTATTATTATTATTATTATTATTATTATTATTATGAAGCAGAAGAAGAATGAAATGAACTTTACGTAATTCTGAAACAGGCGCAGAGGCAACAATTGACTAAATTATCCATCAAATCTCACAGTAATGAGCAAATCTCATGCAATAAAAACCAAGTTCCCATAACGTACTATTGTGTGGGCATCAACAAAAAATAAATGTTCGCGCCCGAGTAGAGAGTGAGAGTTGACTGGAAGATACTTCATACACTTTGACGGCATTAGGCACCTATTCATTGATTAACGTTCGGGCTAGCCATAATTGTCAAATTTCACAGAAGGAGCTGACGTTCGATCCCTGGTACGCCTGTCATGAGAAAAGCAGTTGTATGACAGACTTTCTACAAATACTTTGAATGTAATTGCCAATTTCACTTCTTCTCTAGTCGATTCTCGGCAGTTATCTCTAGACCTCGGATTTTTAGGCTCCTTTAGCGTAGACTGAAACATACATTCTTTAATGTACCTAGTTTTAAGCAATATCATCGCTCTAGAGTTTCTCGTGTTGCATATATTTAGGATTTTTTACATCAAATTGATGCAACCTATCCTATTCGAGCCTAAATCCAAGGTCTAGACTTATCTCCACGAAGAAACGTTAAAATACATAGGTGTCTACAACTAAAGGCTGGTTCACAATAAACCGGGAACGAGAACTAGAACGAGAATTGGAAACGGAGGACGTGAAAGAGAAGATTTTTGATTCAGAATAAACCAAAAACGGAAATGGCTATGCATATCGATATGTATGACAATAACGATATGTAAAGTCGATATTACTGTACGTAATCTTATGTTATATTTGTATAATTGACCAATGACGTTCTCACATGAGAACAAACCAGCCAACATAAACACAGGTTAACCAACTTCAGAATTCATGACACATCTGGTCACATATTCACGTTAGCATAGGTATATTGAAAGTGATTCTACTGAATTTTCGAGTTAGTTGGAAACTATGCATGAAGAAGAAATTGTCATGGCCTCCGTGCTACAAAATACACGACGATCAAATAGCTTTATCATGGCAACAGAATGAATCTAGTAGGCTGTGATGGAAACGAGAACGGCAAAGTTGAAACTTGGGCAACCTCACGTTACCGTTCCCGGGCTCCGACAAGCTTCTCGTTAATTGTGAATACTTACATTTAAATATATACATTTCAACCATTTTTCCGTTCTCGTTCTGGTTCTCGTTCTCGTTTCCGGTTTATTCTGAACCAGCCTTAACTATTAACTTACTTTACAATTCTCTGCTGTGGCTCAAGCTGTACTAATCCAGCGCGCCCGATTTCTATTCCAGATAGAGAATTTCGGAGTAATCTTCGTTTGAAAGGGACTGGGCATGCGATTTGTGTTTGTTCTATGTTATCTCATTCGACGACCTTACACCATATTCACAACATGACGAGGGAGACGTAATGGGCCAAAGAACCGGTAGATAATGAAGTTATTTTACGCTAATGCACTATTTAACATTATAAAGATTATACATATTTATCATTTACTTCCTCAGCGAGTCTTAGCGCGTGTATTGCAGCCTTACAAGGTAACCTTTTATAACATCAGGTAAAAACCTCCACTCAAAGGTAAACACTATTAAAAAAAGGTGACCTAGAAAAATATGGCTGCCATTACAAACTCAAAGTCGCAAAAAATTGGTTTGAAATATAGTGTAAAAAGTACAGTTGTATGTTAGTATGTATTCGTGTAACCTTCTTACTCGTTAATGAAGGTAATCAGATGATTCACATTATACAGTACATTAGAGGCAGATTGGTAACACATGAGTCACAATTTAACTGGATCAATGTCTGCTATGAACTGAGATACAGGCTACTATCTTTCAATAGTAATCCAGCATGATAAAGAAGGTCGATGACGATGTTTATTGCTGGTGAAAGTAAATAATCAGGGAAAGCAGTATTTTCAAAAGGCCCGAGAAAAGAGCTACAGAAATGCCGAGTTCGCAAGCAGATTTTTATGCTTTCGCCTCTACAATTCGTACAGGCAGATAAATTGTATTTGAGCTTTACTTTACAGTACCTATGTACGAATTTCCAAAGAGCGTTGCGAGACTGTTATTATTATTGTTACTACTGCATATTATCATTATTATTATGGCTTGGATTTTGATGAAATTGCATTTTTTTTCTATTAAGCCAGAAACATAGCTGCTTTAGTATTTATATGTTATGTGATAAGCTGAGTGTTTTAAGGCACATTTGTTAGGCCATTTTTTGCATTTTTTTGCCTGTTTCAACTCATAAAAGCATTTTTATTTATTCGGTCATTTTTGAGGCATTTTCATATAATTTTGGCCATAAATCCCCATTATTAATGCAAAATAATGTTTATTTCCTTTGACATATTTTGTCTATTAATACCCATTATTTTGTATACTATTTTAATCGTTTTTCTACACAAATATTGCCATTTTAACGTAGTACACCCATGCAATGGATCAGTCCAGCCACCCCTTCAATATAGACTCCTCTGTACCTGTTAGTTCCGGATAAGAGTGGCCTTGTGATGGACTACATGGAAACTACTTAAGGTAAAATAATTAATTAAAATGGACTACTTAGAAAAAATTGTGTAAAATTAAATAAACTTAAATGTTAGTACTATAATTTAATTTAATTACTAGGCTAAATATTAAGTAGTACAAAACCTCTTTTCCTACTAATAATCTTAGCAAGATCAATTTTTAGGGCATTTTAAGGGCATTTTTTTTTTAATTTTTAGGTCATAAATGCATTGTTTTTAGGACATTTTTTCATGATTTATAGGTCATCAGAATCCTAGCCCTAATTATTATTATTATTATTTTATGTAAACTTATCTCATTGACATAAACGACGCTATCAGAATTTTCTCTGTAATGCTGTTTATATGCACCGACTTGGATTACAGACTGTCGGTGGTGTACAGAATAAACCGTAAGTAATGTCATTAATTTCAGGGGGTTATCCTGTCAGGTATTTCAAACAAAAAAGTTGAATACAATTTTGCTCGTTTTTGCTTCCTTTCTGAGATAAAAACTGTTTTATATGAAACATTTCATAGCATGTTTTGGGAAAACCACTGATTTAATTCCCAATATGCTCTGTCAGTTTATTATGGTAATAAATTATTGAAATAATTTTAGTTTTGTCGTTTAAATACGCAGACATTTGATCCAAACAAATTTAACATATTAAAATTCCTTTTCAGAACGAAAAGTTGTGATCGGATCAAATTTCTGCATATTTGAAGGACGAAACTAAAATTCTTTCAATCATTAATTATCACAATACACTGCTCTCTTAAGGTGTTAGGTACAGCTTACAGCAGTAAAATTTTTGGAAATATTTAACATTTTTTTCCTCCATTATTGTATCTTGCACAGTAATGAAAATTAGTATGTGTAAAACACTGTCCTTTTGCTATATGAAAAAAAAATTACGATTTAAAAAGAATTATTTATATATAATTATATATATATATATATATTTTTTTTTTTCAAAATTCATAATGGTGGTAGTTCAGTGTGCATGATGAAGCGTTTCCCTCATAACTCACAAACTTGTTAACTTCTTCATGTTCTCTCTCTTTTATTATATTGCCAAAACACGTGTTTACAATTCCTTCATAAATAATAATTTTTTTATTTTGTGTTAGAAGAAAATATTGATATATGACCATTTTTTCAATAAATTTATTTTTTATCAGACAATCTAACAAAGGTAGAGAAGTGATCTTGCATCATATTGTAGATATGCATAAATACACACAAAAAATTTCATCACAGAATGTTGCATAGTTTTTTAGTTCTGTGGGAAACGCTTCATCATTGCACAGTGAACTGAATTTTGGGGGGGGGGGGGGAAATGTAAATAATTTTTTTTTATCGTAAAAATGTTTTTTTTTTTTTCATATAGCAGAAGGACAATGTTTTAAACATAATAATATTCATTATTGTACAAGATGCAGTAATGGAGGAACAAATTTTTGAATATTTCAAAATGTTACTGCTGTAAGCTGTACCTAACCAATTAAATTGACTGAGCATATTGGAAATTAAATCAATGGCTTTCCCAAATACGCTATGAAATGTTTCATATAAAACAATTTTTATCTCGAAAAGGAAGCAAAAACAAACAAAACTGTATTAAATATTTTTGTTTGAAATACCTGAAAGAATAACCCCCTGAAATTAATGACATTACTTACGGTTCACCCTGTATACCACTGTGTACAGACTTACCCTAAAATTCACACACCTATATCAGTGGTTCCTAACCTGGAGGTTCGTGGAACAAAGGTATTTTCAAACGGTATTTTAACTAAGCTTAAGTTTATCATGTTCTCTGATTTTTATCAGCTTGCTGGAATTTTATGACAGACATTTGTGACACAGAATTTAACAGGAATGAGTTCGCCAGAGGGACTTCTCTTGGCTTGAAAGTTTTGCGCACGTATCCGATATATATATTTTTTAAATTCTAATCTATAGGTTCAAACGTTAACTCTACCCATTTTTCATGGTAAGACTGAAACAATGATAAAGATATTAAGGGGAGGCAGAGGTGAATATTTCAAAATCCACAAAATTTATCCGATTTGCTTGAAACCGATCGTGGATACTAAGTATGTTATTAGTAATGGACATACTAAGTTTCAACTTACTAAATACAATAGTTCTGTAAATATTAATAATTTTATAAAACTGTATATCGTTTGATATAAAATGCTCCATGCACCACATTATAAGAAATTTTCAATATTTCTTTTTATTTATATGTTCACAGAAGATATATAAATAATGATAAGTATTAGTTTATTATGGGAATAATATAGTAATACAGTTATCTTGGTTTTAATTTCATACTTTTAAGGGCACAAAATCAAAAACTAACATCGGAATATCAAAATAAAGATAATAAAAGTGGAAAAAACCAAATTTTCATTTTTTTCTTCAGTTTTGTTCGAAAATTTCACCTCTGCCTCCCCTTAAACTTGTGGTCTCGCTGAGTTATCAATCGAGCATTCTATTCATTTTCCATTCTCAGTGACTTTCTAGCAACACATGATGAATACTCATCCGATCTTTAGAAGTACGAGTATAAAAAAACATCGTGATTGAATGGCATTAAAATTAAGGGAACTTTATGTTTTCTGCAATGGAAAAACACCTGTATGAGAAATCACTTCTAGGTGACAATAGTTTACCTGTCAAAAAAGAAGAGAGGCTGTTGGGATTACCCTGATTCGAGCTTAAAAATAGTGCTTCTATTGTTTCTGTTCCAGTCTTGATTGCATGTACCACTCATAATACACCGATGACTCCAGAATTGCATTGTCATTTGCATCAGCATACTTGTGTGAGAATGCATTTTCTGCTCTGGTCTTCTTGAAGAACAAAATATATAGAAGTAAACTTAATATTGAGAAAGACAACTTAAAAGCATCTACAATTGATATATTACGATGTACTGAAGTACATATGATATTTCAGTGCAGAATTTCTGCGTCATCATGTGATGATGGAAGAGTGGAACAGAGAAAAATTCTCTCCGGCACCGGGATTTGAACCCGGTTTTCAGCTCTATGTGCTGATGCTCTATCCACTAAGCTACACCGGATTCCTATCCCGATGTAGGATCGAATCCTCTCAGATTAAGTTCCAACTCTTGGGTTCCCTCTAGTGACCTACCCTCATGCACCGTGTCATCTGTACTTCGGTACATCGTAATATATGCGAAGAAATAATCACTTTGTTATTTCAGACGGCGCTTATTCCGCCGGATCCCGGCCACTTAGTCACTCAGAACAAGTGCACCTCTGCACATGTGTGGACATTGTGCCAACTGTCTACATCTATGAAGCAGTGCATGAGGAAAGGCCACTAGAGGGAACCCAAGAGGTGGAACTTAAACTGAGAGGATTCGATCCGACATCGGGATAGGAATCCGGTGTGGCTTAGTGGATATAGAGTCAGCACGTAGAGCTGAAAACCCGGGTTCAAATCCCGGTGCCAGAGAGAGTTTTTCTCTGTTCCACTCTTCCATCATCATCTACAATTGAGCCAAATTTCGCAGATTAACATCAACCATCCCACTGATAATCTTATTGCATGTCTAAAAATCGTTTTAATATCCCACATCACAGACATCAACTATTCAATTGATAACGTACTTTTAAGAAGAAGAAGAAGAAGAAGAAGAAGAAGAAGAAGAAGAAGAAGAAGAAGAAGAAGAAAAAACAGGTTTCACTTTTCACAGCAGAGAGATGATATAACGTAATAAGTAAAATAAATTTGTATCTATTTTCAGATTATATTCAAGGGTTAAAACTGAAATTTAATATCGTTGTCAATTTATTAACGATGTTTAGGCCTAATTATCTGCACTATGCAAATGTAATGAGCAGAACATGATTACCAGAATAAATTACACAAGAAAATTGGACGTCCGCCAAAATAGAATCTGAGCTTCAAGGGATAACATTCAAGAGGCTGGGAACCACAGACATGTATGTAGTAAGAGTACGCTACCCTCCTGAATCCTAAGAGTACGCTACCCTCCTGAATCCTGACACATTTGTTATTTTATTTTTGAAGTTCAATATAATTCTACACTTCAAAAAAACGTCACTGAAATAAGGAAAAATGCTGAAAAAATTCTGCAGGTCACAGTTAGGGCAAGTATATTATACTATATTTCAGGTCTCTGCACATACATCTTATATAATAATCATGTATGAAATATGATATACTATACTATACTCTCAGGACTCCTATACAGAGTGAAAGGTGACCTATGACTTTTCTTCTAAGGCGTGACCATGTAATGAATGAAACAAAGAAGTTAGTATCATTTTGTTCTTTGTGAAGCGGATTTTGAACAATTTCAGGTTGTTACGTAGTTCAGTAAAGTTCGTAAAACTTTTAACCGAATTTACGGCGTATTTTCACGGTTGCATTATGGCAAATGTAAAATAACTCGTTCTCAGCACGTTAAAACGTATTTTATTTACACAAGCTTCAATCTTTTCATTTTAAGAATAAAAAATTTCGCCATTTTGTACATAAATCAATTAAGAAGTGCTGGAGTAGCGGATGTCAGTAGCTTGAACATCAGTGATTTGAAGGGGCCTGATTTCTTGGTAACATCGATAAACGGGAAACCATTCCAAATGACATTTTAGCGGTATTCTGTCTTTAGACACTTGGGCTACATAACACAGGGAAATATCACGAAATGTGTTGCTTTGTGCGAAATACGTCGGTTGCCGCGAAATAAGAACCCTCAATCAAGAAAATTATGAAATAAATTATATCCTAAAAAAAACGTGATTTAGTGCGGTTTGGACTTTATTTCTCTTTTTTGCCATCTCCCTAAATGCTTTGTTTAAAACTTCCACTCAAAAATGCTTGTATGTCGCGGGCTGTTATAGTACTTAATTTTTCTGCTGCTTGGTAGCATTCGTATCTCTTGGCCTTCTCTGTGTTTGATGACATTTTACAACCTGCATACACCAAAATATGATAACGTAGAGACCATGCTAGGTATGTGCTTTATATTTGAATGCTGAAAACGTTATATTTGTATTTATTGTGTGTGTAAAATTTTAACCAAGTAGGCATCATAAATAAAATTTTGTAAGGAGACATATACACTCAAATGGCTACTTCTTTCACCAAATACGCACCGAAATAGAAGCGTGCATAGCAGCAATGAAATCGTAAGTTTTATTTCGCCAAAAAATCAGGTCCCTAGTGATGTGACATCTGACAACAAACTGTGTGTCTTATAGCAATGTGAAAATATAACGCGATAAATGTAATAAGATGTACTCAAATTGTAACAAATATTCTGCGACTTCTCAAAATTCGTTTCACAAAGAATAAAATAATGTTAATAACTTTTATTTCTGCCTTCGCACAGACTCAAGGGAAAGTCAAAGATGTGTATACAAATAGCTCACTTAAAATTTACAGCAAGTAAAATTAAAATCCTCAAGAGAGAGTGAACTATACTTGTTTTGTGTACTCGTAAAGTGAATGGAAGCGTACGTTTCTGTTTCGTATAAATGAGCAAAACTCAGAGGAAAAACAAGGCAACGCAAGTAAAATTCTGCAGCAGGCTGCGCGGATGAAGTTTTGCAACTTTCTCTTCCAAATCTTCATAGGAGCTTTCAGAGCGTTCTTTTACTGGCCAAAGTAAAACTTTACTCATTTTTTAGCACAGACAATCTCGCAACTAAAATGAAAAGTAGTTATATAAATAATATTTCGAGTGCTAATATTTCAGAACCACAGGAATTAGTATACTAATTACAATATTCCAGCTAAGGCCATTTCTATAAATAATTAATCTGAGACAAGACAATGAAATTAACCTTTACTTACGCTGAACTTTGAATACTAACCCAAAATCATTTCGTCTTGATTTAACATCAAATCTAATCGATAATTTTTCTCAGTAAATGGGCGAACTTAATTTAGCAAAAGCTAAATAATTATTTATTAAAAAATAAATAGAGAAAAGCCTGTATTAATACTTCACATATAATTTTGCGAATAATTTTGCAGTATGCTCTGAAAATAAAAGTACTGGACAAAGAGGTTTTGAGATGGGAAATCTGTTTATCTGAAATACTCTCTCTCCTATTTATTTGAGAGGAAAATGTTATAAATATACTTTTTTTAAGAATTAAAGAGTGAATTGAAATACAAAAACAACACATTTATATTTTATTTGGTGTTTATTTAGAGAAAGATAATGTTACTACTTTTATTTATTTCTATATCAATAATTCTGTTTCATTGATGTGGGCGATGATTCATAAGAATGTTACAACTTTTATAACAAATGAGAGCCTTGAGGTACATAATATGGTCAAACTATTATTATTATTATTAGGCGTAATGTTATTCAATGTTTTTATTTTGCTGATTTTAAGTAACACTGTGTTATTTCTACCACGGCTCTATTTAACAGTATGAAACTGGAAGTTAAATACGAAAGAAACAAAAAAAAAATTGACTGTAAAAGAAACAAATATAAAATGTTGAGTAGAGCAAATGAAGTTGTATTTTAGAATTTTGTTTAATTTCTCTGAATTTAATGAGAAAATGAAATAGTTGTTAGTTTTTTTTATGTATTTATAGTCTCTTAATATTTTCCCTGTGAAACATACAGGAGATATAGTATTTACAAATAAATTATATCCCATATCAAATCCCTATGATCACTATTTTGATTTCCACAGCGTTGTGTTGTAGCACAGTCTAGTATATATGTAGTCACGAAGCTTGAGTTTATGAGGGTGCTAGGAACAATAGACTGTGCAGGTACTATTTCGCATTGTCTGTAATGAGGCGATAGTAGCGATCCTAGTGGTTAGCAACTATCTATGGATGCATATTTACTACGTATTGAGCTTCGTGACTGTGTATACTAAGACTCTGGTTGTAGGTTAAGTTATTTAGAGATTCCGCATATCTTAGTGTTTTCATAACACAACTTCAAACGTTTCCATTTCTTGGAACTGAATTCGTGCAATTATACTCAGCAATTATTTATATCTAACCCTTTCTTACTTTTTTTACTAAAGATTATTATTTTTTTGGTCCTGTTATGGTAACAATTAATATTAATAATCTTTAGTAAATTCTCCTAGCAACACTGTATGTTTCTGTACAGATTACTGTGCACATTACTGTGGAATCCCGGCCACCAAGTCACTCAATTGAGTGCGCTCCTTGTATAATGCCAGTTGACTTAATAAAATGTCAACATTCATGCCCAACTTGGAGTCAGGCCACAAAGGGAAAAATACTGGAGGAGGGGAGTTCGATCCGGTGCTGTGGATTGGACTTCGGCATAGCTCAATGGTGAGAGTGCTTGGTACGCAGAACCAAGGACCCGGGTTTGATCTCCGGCGCCGGAGCGAATTTTTCTCCTCTAATATTAATAATCCATATTTTGTTTGACAGAAACAAAATGTTTCTTTATTCTGTAGAATTGATTTACGTTTCAGAACAATTTCAGTTACGGTCTCCCCCCCCCCGCCCCCTTTCATTTTTTTTTTTAATTTGTAGCACGCATCTTCATATCTTGCGCTGCAGTCACATGTATTTTTGTGATCTTAGACCACCACTGAACAGACTTCACATAATCTATGACCATGTTATACAACATTATAAATAGATATAGAACTCTGTTCATTTCCTGATCTCCCATTAAAAGTGAAATCCAGTTAGCGATTTTATGCAACCGGACCGTTAAGTTCAGATATGGAAACTACAGGCATCATTATGTCAACAAAAGAAAACAAGTTACATATATAGAAGAAAACATTATGTATTTCATTAAGGACAATGAAGTACAGTCAAAAGGCTAAGTGCCTAAAAATCACTCAGTACAAAGACGAACTCTTAACTAACAGAGATGTACAATGGAAATGAATTCTCTCTAAAAAAAAAATAATAATAATGTACTTTGTGTTCTGAAAGTAGTCGACTACATCTCACGCAATGCTCTTTTTAAAGTCCCTTTCCATCTACTTAACATTCAATGCAAGTAGCATACAGAAGCTGCCTTCTATTCCAAGTTACTTTCATTATTCTTCCCATTAGTTGAAGGAAATTCGCTTACAAAGAACTACTACGATTTGAATCCATGCAACATGGCTTACAGCTCGTGTAACGAACAATACTAAAATGGGCGAACTATGGCTTCAGTTCTACTCCTCCAATGCAATAAACCAATATCCTTGTCAAAATTCAAATAACAGTATCAAGGTAAATATATTCAGTTATATTTAGTAGTTTAATAAGTTAAAAATGCTTTATTCTATAATAATTGCATACAACGCGGTGCAACAAAAATTCCAAATTAAATTTTGGGCAATACATCTATGAATTACAGTTGTTATATTTAATATATCTGATATACAAGTAATAATATAAGACATACGGCTGACGTGAAATGTAGTCGACCACTTTTTAAAACACAAAATGTATAATTCATGAAACATCACAGTAATGCTAAGTGGTGCAATAATTAAAACAAATAAATCGTAATGAAAGATGTTTACTTAATTAGAAGACCTGAATGAATGCGTATGTTTTACTGGCTATACATTGTAAATGAAAAAAAAAAAAAAAACAGGATTATGAAGCCAATCCCGGCAACCACACACAAAACTGACATGAAGACAAGATATCAAAACAATATTATAGCAGTTGTTATATATTCAGAGAGAAATGGTTTGATCGATACAAAATGTCCATAACCTGTCGTGAATCCCAGCAGTGTTGTAGACTACAATGTCCATTGCCGAAATACTTCCCATAAACTCGTTTGTCCATGAAATAAAACTAACACAAGAAATGAAGCATTCGTTTCGTGAATGTAATGTAATTAGTTGTGACAGCAGTGAATATTAGCAACTAGTAGTAGTAGTAGTAGTAGTAGTAGTAGTAGTAGTAGTAGTAGTAGTAGTAGTAGTAGCAGTAGTAGCAGCGGTAGTAGTAGTTTGTAGTTGTTTAATCAACTGTTCGAAGACAGGTCTGGACTTCACAAGTGACACCAACAAGGCATCACTCATGACATTAGTAGTAAACAATAATAAATTAGTAGTAATATTAAGTCAAGTAGTAGATGCAGTAGTTGTATAACAGTATTTGTAACATTGACGTTATAAGCAACTATTATAGTAAAAGTACGTGTAGTGGTAGTTATAAAGTAGTAGCAGTAATAATTCAAATAGCAGCAGTGGTAGTTAAAAAGTACCAGTAGTAGGAGTACAGTAAATATATTTTTGACATATGGACAATTACAGCAATTCTGTTTGTGTGGTAGTTTACAGTAGTATTCGCAGTATTGACAGTACGAGTAATAGTACTAATAGTGCGTGTAGTGGTAGATGTAAAGCAACTGCAGCAGCAGTAGTAGTAGTAGTAGTAGTAGTAGTAGTAGTAGTAGTAGTAGTAGTAGTAGTAGTAGTAGTAGTAGTAGTAATAGTAGTAATAGTAGTAGTAGTAGTAGTAGTAGTATTTGTAATATTTACAGTATGAATAATTTTGTGTCGTAGTTTATAGAAGTAATGTCAATATATTTTGTAATATTGACAGCAAGAATAATTACAATAATATACTATTGAAAATATCAGCAATTACAGTAAGTGCTTGTAGTGGTAGTTGTAAAGTATCAGTAGTAGTAACAGCAGTAACAGTATTTGTGCTATTGACAGTACAAATAATTAGAGCAATTGTAATTGTATGGTAGTTTACAGTAGTAATAGTAGTAGTAGTAGTAGTAGTATTTGTATTGACAATATAATTACAGTAATGTTTGTATAGCAGTTTAAAGTAGTTGTAGTAGTAGTAGTAGTAGTAGTAGTAGTAGTAGTAGTAGTAGAAACAGTATTTTACTGACAGTATAATTACATTAATATTTATGTAGAAGTTTAAAGTAGTTATAGTAGTAGTAACTTAGTGGTAACAGTATTTGTACTATTGACAGTAGCAGTAATTACAATAACAGCGCGTGTGATGGTAGTTGCGAAGTAGCTGTAGTAGTAGTAGTAGTAGTAGTAGTAGTATTGACAGTATGGACAACTGTTTGCGTAGCAGCTTGTATTAGTAGTAGTAGTAGTAGTAGTAGTAGTAGTTGTAGTAACAGTATTTGTACTATGTATAAGCCATTAAAGTAACAGCAAATGCAGTGGTAGTTGTAAAACATCAGTAACAATAGTAACAGTATGCGTAACACAATATAAGACAAAGTAATATTGTCAGTATGCACAATATTATGTATGTGACAGTTTACAGTAGTAGTAACAGCATTCGTAGTATTGACAATATGAATAATAGTACAGTAATAGGTTAGTGATAGTTTGCAGTAGTAGTATTTGTACTATTGACAGTATCAGCAATTACAGTAACAGTGCTTGTGGTGGTAGTTGTAAATTAACTGCAGCGGTAATTGTAAAGTATCAATAACAGTAGTAACAGTATGCGTAATATTGTCAGTATGAACAATATTATGTTTGTGTGACAGTTTACAGTAGTAGTAACAGCATTCGTAGTATTGATAATATGAATAACAGTATAGCAATAGTTAGTGGTAGTTTACAGTAGTAATAGTAGTAGTAGTAGTAGTATTTGTAATATTGACAGTATCAGCAATTACAGTAACAGTGCTTGTAGTGGTAGTGGTAGTGGTAGTTGTAAATTAGCTGCAGTGGTAATTGTAAAGTATCAATAACAGAAGTAACAGTATGCGTAATATTGTCAGTGTTAATAATATTATGTTTGTGTCATAGTTTACAGTAGCAGTCACAGCATTTGCAGCATTGAGAATATGAATAATATTACAGTAAGAGGACAGTGGTAGTTTACAATAGTAATAGTAGTATTTTCACTATTGACAGTATCACCAATTACAGTAACAGTGCTTGTAGTGGTAGTTGTAAATTAGTTGCAATAGTAATTGTAAAGTATCAGTAGCAGTAGTAACAGTATTTGTAGTACTGACAGTATGGACAGTGTTTCTATGGCCGTTTACAGTGGTAGTAAGAGTATTTGCAGCACTGACAGTAGAGACAATTACAGTTAAGTGCTTGGGTGGTAGTTTACAGTAGTAGTAGTAGTAGTAGTAGTAGTAGTAGTAGTAGTAGTAGTAGTAGTAGTAGTAGTAGTAGTAGTAGTAGTCGTAGCAGTAGTAGCAGCAATATTTGTAGTATATTGGCAATAAAAGTAACAGTTCGTGTAATGTTAGTTCGCAGTAGCAGTACAAGTAGTAATAGTAGTAAGAACAGTATTTATAGTACTGATAGTACGAGAAATTATAACAATGTTGCGTGTAGTGGTCGTTGTGAAATAGTAGCAGTAATAGTATTTGTAATAAGTGTCAGCAATTATAGTAATAGTGGTAGTTCCAAAGTAACATTAGTAGCAACAGTGTTCGGTAGTTCCAAAGTAACATTATTAGTAGTAACAGTGATTGTACCATTAGCAGTCTGAGCAATTACATTAATAGTACATGTAATGTTAATTTTAAAGTAGCAGTACCTACCACATCAGTATGTGTAATACTGGTCTGAGCAATTACAAAGTACATCCTGTAATAGCAATAGCTGTAAATCAGCAGTAGTAGCAATAGTATTTGTGCTCTTGGCTGTATGAGTAGTTACAGTAATTTATTGTGCAGTTGCAGTAATTTTGCCTGTAGTTACAGACGTAAATTACATTAATATAGATGGCATTTTCAGTATCAGTCGTTACAAATTGTAATATTAGCTGTCTGAGTATTTGCACTAATTGTGCTTGTAGTGGCAACTGTAAATTAATAGTAGTAGTATAAATATGTACGAGTATGAGTAGTTATATTAAATGTCCTCGTAGTAGCAGTAATAGTAGCAAAAGTATTTCTAGTTTTGACTATGAGTACTTAGGCTTATAGTAATTCTTTGCAGCAGCGGTAGTGGCGTAGCAATAGTACAAGCAGTATTGACAGTATGAACAATTTACGTTTAGTAAGTACATGTAGTGGTAACTGTAAAGTTGCAATACTTATTGGCAGCATGAATAGTTACAGTAATTGAGTAATTGTGTTTGTAGTAGCGGTGAAGTAGTAAAGTAGGTAATGGTAATATGCTAGTGGAATAAGTAACAGTTATGTCACAGCTTTGTTTCGGTGTTTAAGTCATTGTTACAGGTTAGCCATGTTAAATATGCTATCTTGTGACACTCAAGTAGAGAACTGATATCGTTTCGATCCAATGTTAAGTGAGTCCAATTGTGTATCAGGTTGAAAATGTCTTAGCTTGGGGATAGAACCTTTCATAGGATACAAAAACTTTTAATAAACAACGCAATTTACACGTATTGACAACAGTTCATGCATGAGCTAATCATTAACATGTATGTACCGGCAGATGCATTAGTGCAAACAAAGAAGGGATAATGCAAAAAAATTAAAATAGAAACATGTGGGTCATAATGTAGTAAGTCACTTAAGTCCTATCGTGTGTGTGTGTGTGTGTGTGTGTGTGTGTGTGTGTGTGTGTGTGTGTGTGTCTGTGTCAAGTCGAAAAAAAATCCAATGTGGACCAGGTCAAAACTATTCAAGAAACGTAAGCGTCATATGGTAGTAAACACGAAATGTTGTTTAATACATACAGTATATGTGTCACTTCTACATTTAAAAACAATAGAATTATTAGGCCTATATAAACAGTGACGAATTGCTTTTGTCCCCAGTTACAGCCAGATTTTTCTTCCGGCTTTTTTTTTTTTTTTTGCAACCTGTAACTCGGAAAAAGAAACTAACTGGGACAAAGTTCATAATTTTACACTTTTCAAATATACTAATTCCATCCTTGAAGCGGATGCCACATAATTTTACCTTACTTATGAACAACAGAACAAAATGGAATTTTGATGGCGAATTACAAGCAAACATATAAAACCATATATAGTTTACAACTGAGATCAAAGAACATGAATACTGATTCTGACGTAACGATCTCAATACAGTAATTACTGAATCACAATTTGTGCATAATTAAATTCCACCAAAATTTAGACAGAAAAGTAATATATTTAAAGCACTGCCAAGATTCACTTATATATTTTCGGACATTCTGTATCAATTTGAGAAACTGACTTCGACAGAACATTTGAAGACGTGAGATCATAAATTTATATAAAGTAATGCAACATTAAATAGGAACAATGCTTATAATATCACCAGTCGTGAATGAATTCCATACAAATTTAATGTAACACAATTACACCAGAAAACCCATTCTATGGAGAATGATACAACCATCTAGAACAAATTCACCAATCATTTCTGCGTAAACCTTATTTGATATAATCATAGGTCTAATAGAGTGTTTCACACACATTTAGAAACTCAAATAATATAATTCACAGCTGTGCTGTTCGAAGCAACATTTCACTTAATTAATATATGCACTTTTCTGTTATTATTTCTGTGTACACTAGAAGAAATGTGTAATGACTGTTGATTTAAAGGGTTCATAAATTTACAGACGTATTAATGTACTCCGATATTCTAGAATGTTGAAAAATCATAACGATGTCAACTCCACAGTAAGTTAACAGTACTATGAGGGTTCTTTAAGAATAAGTTCCGAAAGCTTACATGCTTTAAAAACCTTCAAACAATCCATTAACACTACAAGTGAAACTTTCTCGCATACTGTACGGAATTTTTCATACTTTTCAAAAGTATGAAAATAATCAGGATAATCGTTCTGATTCTCCTCTTAAATCCCATCTTTGTTGTTAATCTAAAATTCCAAATAAAACTATTTAAAATTTCATTTCTTGTACTTTGTGTACATGAAACTTGACAATTACAACCAAAAATAAGTTTTCTATTCATAAATATTACATATGTAGAGATAACGAAGTAAACGTCATGCATTAAGAGAATAAAGGATAGCCTACTTATCAGTAAAAGTATAATAAAATAAAGTTATTTTAAACAGAACTGCCATATATCAAATGAATAAGTTTATGTTTCGAAAAACGTAAGAATCACGTGCACTTCATTGTTTCTTTGTGTATGGAAAGCTTTCAGACTGAAATACTGCAAGAATGCATTGTGTACAAATAATAATAATACTTGGATGAAATGAATGCAAACAAAATCATACGACACATTAACACATTTTCAAGCAATATTTGATATTTATGTAGTTACAATTCTCGTTATGTGTAATTTGTTGGCATTGATTTGATGTAACTGAAAACCAATAATACGATAATTTAATCAATTAAATATTGTCAGAATAAAAATCTGAGATGACTATTCTGTTGACATAGATGGTTGCAAAGTTGCAAAGTTTAAAGTAACGTAATATAAAAGTCGTCCATAAAATTTTGTTTTGAAGGTTTAATGGCGATACTACCACCATTACATCTAGAAAGCAATATAATAACTACTCGAATACAAATACTTTTCGGTACAAAAGGCAGCAGCAATAAAACCATCTATGTTTACAAAAGTTTCTGCATCTGAAAATGCATAAACTTCTTACAGGAGCTATCTAACACCAAAATGTCATAAAAAAAACTACACTAAAAAGAGTGACACATTCACCATAAAGTCTGAGAGAAGTATATTCCTTACAGCTGCGGCTGTAATAACCCCACAAGTGCTCCCCCCTCCCCAGCCACTACAGAACACAAGAGAGTTCAAGAAGTCGAGAGGATATCCGAATACCCAAAATCCCCAGAACCCAAATCCATTCCCACTCATCACCACCATGGAAGTGAAAAACAAGAACTAAACAAAAAATTGGTCGAACAAATTTATATTACTTTCTTGAATGTAATATGTTTGAATGTAGGGATGGATGAAGATCTACACATTAACAATAAAGCTCAGTCATACAACTATATGCTGATTCACACATGTTACCACAATTTGAAACTAAAGAAGAAACAGGAGAACTAAGCTCCAAACACATTTACACAGAAATTTCTGTCAATTTCTTGATATCACAAACAAGGCTAACCTCGTTCCACCTCTAAGGCTGTTTACAATGGAATGCACACAAGTCGACTCCACTTTCTAAAATGTACAGTCCAATTCAATCCTATGTAGGCTATTTACTATCTGCGAAGACGCACATGGAATTTATGCTACTTTGTACCTACGAATATGTGACTGTTCACTCATTTTACTTATTTTGGTTATTTGCTGTGACGTAGAAATGATAAAAAATCATTGAATACCTATGCTTCGGTGTGTAAATGAAGCTGGTTCACTTCCTCTCCAAGTGTTTTGGCACTTTGTTCACAAAAACTGTGGTCACGCACACCACACCCCGACGTTTTGCCGATACCTACCCAAACGGCCACCCCTGAATCACTCTGTGAGGCATCTTGCTTACTGTTGACGCATCCTTCTTCTTTGGCTTTTCCCGACTCCACACACAAACTTTCTTCACTTTCTTTCTTACCCACCTCAGCACTTCCAAACTCTTGGCTCTTTGCTACTTCCTGGGAAGAAGCTACTGATACTTGCACATTTCTCAAGCCACCCTCATCACAACCACTTGCATCTTGAACCTTCTTAACTTCTCCGTTGGACACTAACGCTGCTCCTATCGGTGGTGAAGACGAGTAGAACTTTATTTCAATGTCCCTATGACCATTTGGTGACGTCACGATTTCTGTGGACACCTCCAGACTCTGAGAGCTCATTAGTGAACTGGAGTTTGACGACACTTCAGCTGCGACATCGGGAACCGTGCGTCTGTTCGCTTCCCGCGATTCGGTCGCGGTGTCACCATCATATATTCTTCCCCTGCCAATTACTCCAAAGTTCCCGCGTGACTCTTGTTCATTACCACCCAAGTTTGATGGCAGCGGTTCACTCCAACTCCGGCGCAAGAGGATAGAGTTTCGGTCATTTTCAGGGTGAAGTGCGGACGGGGAAGGAGTGGACCTCGTATCTCTACTGAAGAAGTCGAAGCTTCTCACATCTGCATGCGGTGGGGTTAAGAAAAGTGGAATGTTTGCGAACGGTGATTTTGAAAATGAAGGGCTCTTAATGTCTTCGGTGGGTGAGGGTGGGGTTAGGAAGGGCGAGTAACAATGTTGGTCGACGTCCCAGATGAGCCCGGATGGATCACAGTACCTACACTGACACACCGTCGTAGGACAGGGATACGGGAATAGCGCAGTGGTATCCACGTGCAGGCTGTCCTCATTTTCCTCGACATCATCGAAGTTGTGATGAAGTTTTGGCTCCTGGTTGTCTTCTTCGGAGGTCTGCGAGACCTGCTCGTCTCCCTGGACATCAGTTCTGCTAGGCAACGCAAACGTATGCTTGCTCTCCGCCCCCCAGACTTTAATTCTTTCTTCTGTGTCTTCTTTGGTCAAGCTCCGTCGACTTCCGTTCCAGCGACCATTATCGTACAACTCGTAACACAGAGGTACGTAAGGTTTGAGTGTTACTATGCCTGGAGAATCTTTCAACTCTCCGGGTGCGGAAGAACTGGATGTATCTGGGGAAGTGTTGGCAGGAGGAGGAGGAGGTTTTCTGTCTTTCTTCCGTCGTTTCCGGGGCTTGATTATTCGCGGTAGGCTGTTTTCGGAATGTCCCGAACTCTCGTCACTCGCCACACTAAGGCAGTCACTGTTTGGGGTACCACCATTGGTCCCACTGGTACCATTGCTGGTACCACTTGTATCGCGGGTTTCTCTGACGCTGTTACTTCTCCTGACAGTTATATCGCCACCTCTGAACTGACGGGCGGGCGGCCCTTTACTCTGGCTACCATTGTTCTTACGCCCGTTTATGCTATATCTCCCTGCCAATATTAGAGGTGCCCCTTGGGTGTGGATTGCCAAACGGGAAAGAGGAGTCCGTGATTGCTGGGAACCATGATCCACGTCCAGAGTTGCACTTTTTATGCAGTTCGCACCGGCAACTATCGCGATAGCTTGTGGCCCTGTTGATGGGTTTTTTGGGTTTCGGTTAACGCCATTAACACTTCCAGTAGACGGTGAGGTCGGCTTCCGGTTCCTCCTCGAGTTTGACGGAGCCATAGAGATAAGGGGCAGCCCCGCCCAGCTACCCCCGACTCCTGCACCGGTACCGTGTGACCCATAGCGAGCACCCCCGAATTTCAGACCTCCGCACTCGCATAAAGGTAGAAGGCCGTTGGGGGAGGTGTAACTCCCAGAACCGACATGGTTGTAAGGATGGTCATTCCCGGCGTTTCCGCCGTTCCCATTAACACAGTTTGTGCGATGGTGTAACACTCCTGTCTGCAACTTGCCGACACGGGAGCCTCCGCCGTCCGTCACTTTCTTACCCTTGTTGACGTGGTTGCCAGAACTGTTTTTATTACCATTGTTACTATTAACACGCACAGAAGACGATATGAGACAGCTCCCTATGTAACGTTCCACTTCCAGGTTGCCCTGAGAGGCAGGGCTCATTGTACACTGGGGTGGAAACTAGGATGGACTGCACTGATGTTTCACAACACGCCGAGGTCACACAAACAGAATCCGTTCCATGTCGCACCCTTCGCCGACATTCTTCAGAGATACTTGTTCACCCCATGCTTTCACAAATGTCATTGATCAGCACTTCATCACAATTGACGGGCATTTAAAACTTCACAGATGTTCAAAGTACTTGAGCTCGAGGAGATTATTAATCAGATGAGAGACATCTTCAGTAGGACTACCGGCAACGGGAAGTTGATTTGCGGAGACGGCAGCCTGCACTCCATGTTGATTACATCGACGGCGGTTCACGTGGTGCGAGGCAAGCAGCTGAGATCACACACTCGCGACGCGCATCGCACCGCGGCTCTGGCCACACTGTGGAGTCGACCGCACTGCTCGCTCCAAGACAGCCACTCTACCTGTTCGCTCGGCATCAGTCGCCACATTTGATGGCTCGCCAACTTTACGAGGGCCGCCCCCCTCCTCCGCGCTCGCATCCCATGCTAACCCAAATCTGAATTCAGGTGAGACTACTGTTGCTGCCTCGGCTGGCTGGCTGATGAGAGATCTCTTCCAGCGCGAGTCGCTTCTAAACGCAAGAACCGGATCTCGTATCGTGATGCCGGTGGCGCCCTTCTTGCACGAAATTCATTATAAAGGTTGCGTTACACTTTTAACTTCCCTCAATACCTACTTTTTTTTTTGTCGCCTTGTCAGATTATTTTGAAGATGGCAGTAAGCGACCACACAAACGGTTTAATTACACTGCGTCAGCACCAATTCGCAAAATGTTATTATAGGGCAGCCATTATACAAGAAAAATAACAAAGTCATTAAATTGGCCGAACACAGATGTATAATTAAGAAAAATATCACAAACGAACCTAACTCAGTATGTCATCCATTCATCATTTACTAGAATTGTTTCATTTGTTTACTAGAATTATCTTGTATTAAGCGATATTACCAAGCAGTGGTCTACCACCATGCTAACCACATACATTGTCTCGCCAAGTTCGCATAGAGGCTGTTCACAGAACTTACGACTGGTTCACAATAACCCGGGAACGGAAGCGACAACGAGAACGGAAATACATTTATTTTAACAATATTTCCTTTCTCGTTCTCGCTTCCGTTCCCGGTTTATTGTGAACCAGCCTTTACTCTCATAATCACATCAGACAAATAGAAGTTAGCAACACATTCCGCTCGGATTAATTTTCATTTCTTAGGGGGCTACGTTAGCAATGAACGGATATCAAAAGAATATACAGAACATTTACTTTTTCATACGAATATTTTGGCACAAAGTTATTAAATCAAACTTCTTAGCATTTTGGTCATAACCAGGGGGCGAAACTTGTTTCTCGATGGAAAGAGCCAAGTGCTTTCAGGTTAACTGTGTTCTAGAGTCCCTCTACTCATCTAGTGTGTACAATAGAAGGCGGCGTGGGTTGTGCTCCGTTGAACTACTGTACCTTAGTTGTTCGCTATTTACTTGCGTTGTGTTGCTGTAGACGAGTAACTTTAATTGGTTATTTTACGACGCATTATCAACTGCGACGAGTAAAGGCTAGTTCACAATAAACCGGGAACGGAAACGACAACGAGAACGAGAACGGAAATATTGTTAAAATAAATGTATTTAAATGTGAGCATTCACAATAGTCAATTGTGAATGCTCACAATTAAATACATTTATTTTAACATTATTTACGTTCTCATTCACGTTGTCGTTTCCGTTCCCGGTTTATTGTGAACCAGCCTTAACTCACATTATGGGCCAGAGACCACACATTTCCGTATTAATTTCGAAAAAAAAAATCGTGATAAAAATATATTTCGCGTTTTATCTTTAGTTGTAAGATAATCGCAATAATTTTGTCTAAATTATAAACAGATTTTTACGTGAAAAAATAACCCTATGTTACGAATTAGGCGTCAAAACAGTGATAAAAAATGGTTTCATACAATTTAGTCAACAGATTCATTAGAAACCCAGACGCATTTCAACACAGCAAATGTAGGTTCAGGGTAATTCAACATGAGAGCTTGTAATGCCTCAATCACGTCAACTTTAACACTGAAAGTGTTAGATGATCGTTTCAAAAAAACTATTTCTTTCTAAGTGAGAATAGCTACACTACAATCGGCATTTTTTTATATTCTTGAAGTAACTCATTGTTTTAACCCTTTCTGTGAGTGCATTGACATTAACATATTTTATATGTACAGCATTTGCTGGGTTGAATAAGTAATTTAAATTTATAAACAAATTAAACTACTGTATATGGTTTAACTACGCTCGCAACTGCCGAGGTTATAGATTTTAATGAGGGTTTACAATGTGCTTCAATCAGGGGTGGTCAGTCAAAGTTCTGACTTAAACTAAGTTGTTGTACAGCATTTTATATTACTTCCGTTGTGTGAAGTGAAGCCTTCAGTGGAATAAGAGATGGACTTCAGAGTCTGTTCCAAACTATAAAACTCAAATTTCACTGTTATTCACTGTAGTAGGCAATTTACTACTGATCTATTTGCTTAGAAAATGATTTAACAGATCTATCAGTAAAGAAGAAAGTAAAATGCATTCCAAATGATCTAAAAGTTCTTCAAAGTATTAAAAATGACCAAAAAATGCCGAAAAAAATATAAAAAAAAGACCTATTAGTTCGAAAACATAAAAAAAAATGCAGTATAGGAATTTTTTTTACGTTGATATTAACATAGAAAGGAGTTCTATATTAATAGGCATCGTCCTAATGTGAAAAATAAGAAGATGACTTTTCATCAACATCCGCTCCCTAGTAATGACGTAAGTGAGGAAGGTTTAAGCTTACTTGGAAATAAGGGATCAATGAAATGAGATAAAACGGAAGGACAGAAGGAGACTGGGCGTATAGAAACAACTAGAGAGAATAAGGACAAATTGACAGTAAAGTGGCAATAGAATGATGTGAACGTTGAATCTGCTAAATAACAGTTGCATATAGTCTATAAGATATTTTTCTTTCCCTTGAAAAATATCCTGTTGGATTATTTCCAAAAATTAGATCTTTAACTGACAATGGGGCAGAATTCGAGACTTCATATCATAAAGCAGTGGTCGGCATTTCGTGACTAGCGACTCAAACCCTTAATACACACGCAGGGCGTAGGGGTAAGGCATGATCTCCCTCCCCTTGGCCATCACTTGTTCAGTCAATGTTGCAGTCTGGATATACTCCCCCTCCTACCTTCCCCTTTGCTGTATATTGCAGGTTGCATTTTATATGACGTAATCTTTGCAGACTACTGCCAGACTAATCCCTTATTCATCTGTCGTAAAAAATCTTGGCTTCTTTTTTGATAATAATCTAAGTTGGAATTTTCAAGTTAAAGAAACGATAAAAAAATCTGTTCCTCCATTCACTGTTTGAGTCGCTTGAGAAACTTCTTGCCCCAGCAACTAAAACTTACCCTAGTGCAAACCCTAGTAACACCGCACTTCGATTATTGTGACGTTTTGTTAAGTGACCTAAGTTCTGAATTGTCAGTCAAGTTACAGCGAGCTCAGAATATGTGCGTCAGATACGTGTGCAACATCCGACGGTATGATCACATATCACCGTCCTTCGCAAGTCTCTCGTGGCTCCGACTTAAAGAACGTAGAACTTTACACTCTTTGTCTTTACTCTTTCGAATTCTGCACACTTCAACAACAAATTACCTTTCGTCTCGTTTCTCTTATCTATATTCTAACCACGACGTAAATACCAGATCACTTATCTGTGGCACGCTAAGTATACTTCTTCATAGAACATCTTGTTATTCATCATCTTTTACAATATCCACCTCGCGTCAATGGAATTCCTTGTCACAAAGTATTAGGGGCTGCAAGACAATAAACACCTTTAAGAACAGCTTAAAAGATAACCTTATTAGCATTTCACTCCAATCATACTGATTTAAACTATCACTGACTACATTGTTACTTTTTTCTTTAGACATCATCCTGATTGTGCTGTATTTTAATTGTCTCGTAATAATCTCTTTCTATTATCTAATATTATTTGAAATATATTAACATTCTATGTATTTTAGTTTAATTCTGCTACACAGTTTATTTCAGTGTTTAATTAATAGTTCATAGTATTTTGTTGTTTAATTTGTAAATAACTTTTGTATACATGTAACTCTCATCTAAATCAAATTGTTGGATTCTTTGTAAGTTCATGCATATGTATATACACTTTTTGCTGGTTGAGTGGAAGAGAAGGCCTTACGGCCTTAACTCTGCCAGCTAAAATAAATCATTATTATTATTATTATTATTATTATTATTATTATTATTATTATTATTATTATTATTAAAGTATAAAACTACTCAACTGATATCCTCCCCCCCTACCTTCCCATTTTCTGTGTATTGCAGGTTGCATTTTATATGACGTAATCTTTGCCGACCACTGCCATAAAGTATAAAACTACTAAATAAACTTATTACGTGGGTATATGAGAAGGAAACTCTCGCACAACTAACTGAAAAGAATATACAATTTTAATTTGCATGAAGAAAATGACACCGGTCATTTCCTTGTAGCGACTGGGTGTGTGCCCCGTCCCAAACCCTGTGTTCCTCTTATGTGATGACCTTGCTTCATGCAGGCTGCAGATCACGAAGTAGTGCTAATTGTACAAGTATATGTTCAGTGTAGGTAGCTTGTTTCTTTCCCTTTTTGACGTTTCGTTTTTTCCCCTTTTCTAAAACCTTGCTCATTATTTTCCTGTTCAATTTATTTCACAATATCCGCTGTATAGGCCTAAGCATTAACATTCAACACTAGATTTTTAAGGCTGTTAACAATACTAACTTGTTTCTTACGAGGATTTCTTGATACATGTCACCATTTGCGTTGATCGGATGTTTAAATAGTGGTACGTTATCAATATCAAAGATATCCCGCACTAATATGTTTATACGGGGACATCATTTTATTTTTACTAACATTTTTAATATTAACCTGGCTATACCTTTAGAGAACCGGAAACACCGTCTGTTACCCCCTTCCACGACTGTAGTTCGATGATACTGGCGTAAAACACAAACAGATCACTTTACTAGGTATAGGAGGGAAGAAAAGTAGTTCATTTACGTAAACTAGGAAATATCGCGATTTTGAGTTCGATAATTTTCATTAGGTTTTTGTTTAATCAAAATCGAGTACTGTATTAAGAATAAGTGTTTTTACTCATGAACTGAGTTATCCATGCGAATGTATTCATTATGCAGTGTATATTATACTGTCTACAGCACATCAGCATACAATATAGAGGATGAAGTTAAATTAAAAATATAATCATAATATGGTTATTTAAACACATTTTTGAAAATGATGGCCGTTCATTTCGATACAGGTTTCAGTTCTTTTGTGCATATTATCGCACTATAGACTATTGCAACTAATTCCAATTGCCAGTCTCGTCCTTCGTATTAGTAACTCATGTTGAAATAATACTGTACCTACTCTATAAAAGAGTACCTTACGTACTGTAAATTTAATCTTCACTTCTGCCCGACCCGCACAGATAAAATTACTCAGACATACTATCTACTGTCCGTCCAAGTGGTTATGTCGCAGGATCGTAGAAAGGGGGGAAATCATGTGACAGTTAATTACTTAACTAGGCCATTTGATTTAAATTATTTTAAACAGTTGTATAATATTACGTAGATGTCCAATTCCTAACAGAAATTAATATTTTCAGAAAAGAGCTAAGACAGCCCAGCTTTTACAGAGGGGCGAGCAGAAGCAAGTGGGGGAAATCGGGATGCGACGTAGGCAAACGGACAATATGATTCAATATTGAAAGCTCTTTCGTCACTGGAAAACGCGAAAATATTTCTGGAACGTACTATACTCAGTAACTCAGTACTGCTTACTATCTGCGGTCTTGGTTCTGTGTGGAGTTGGAACATCATTAGTAGAAGGGGTGGGAGTGAAGTACATTCAAAAACTCAGGTACAATAAAAACTGAAGTAAAAATAAAATGATGTCCCTGTAGAAGAAAGCTTTGTAGTCTATGGATAAGATGAAAAGCGGCAATTTTTTATACGGTACGTTATATCAATATCAAAGATATCCTGCACTAATATGTTTATAGAAGAAAGCTTTGTAGTCTATGGGTAAGATGAATAGCGGCAATTTTTTATACGGTACGTTATCAATATCAAAGATATCCCGCACTAATAGCCTATGTTTATAGAGGAAAGCTTTGTAGTCTATGGGTAAGATGAATAGCGGCAATTTTTTATACGGTACGTTATATCAATATCAAAGATATCCCGCACTAATATGTTTATTGAAGAAAGCTTTGTAGTCTATGGGTAAGATGGATAGTGGCAACTTTTTTTATACACAGTCCTAGTAGAAACAAGACAAACGGGATAAATTATGTTTTAAAAAAATATAAAAAAAGAACACGCAGAGCCTGTGGGGTGTAAGACGATGATGATGAATAAAGAGGGGGAAAAAAAAAGGCATCAACGGAAGAATAAATAAGAGTTTTACGTATTGTTTATAAAACGCTCTTTTGTCAATGATGTGAAAAATTACACATGTAACGTAGCGTTTCAAATCTTATTCCAGACACAAAAGTAAAATTTAAGATTTTGTAAGACCTCGGTAATATCACGGGATTTTATGGAAAGTGGGCGAAATTAGGTTCTGTGATATTATTCATCTATGTCACGTACTCGCGGTCGTGTACTGAATACGAAATCGGAATCGGAAGGTAACACGTCTGATTCATTTGACCATGGATTTATGTTTTTGCCCCTGGGCTTAACAAAGCCTTCACAACGAAGCAAGTCGTGACATGGAATACTGTATCAATGACCATCTGGAGCTCGGAGAGAGCAACCAACAGTTTTCCAGTAACACAGGAAATGACTTATCTTTTAACGAGCGCTTTTCTTTTCGATTAAGTGGTCTTAAAACGTTCTGTTGTGGCATCGTTCCTCCAGGCCATTATACGAGTAAAAGACTAAAAGCGGGCTTCGTGAACCTTAACCAAGACATCGTGGCGAATGTCAAATGTTTAACAACACTTAAAAAGACATTAATTTCCTTTCATCAACGTTCATGAACTCTTACTCATATCGATGATCAAATGTTAAGGCAGCATTTCAACGCGTCTAATGAATTTATTTCTGTCAAATCAGTGACGGCATTTTGAGCAAGTTGCCTTAATGAATATCTTTTATGAAAGTGAAAAGCGTTATTCTAACATAATGCAAGAATTTCGTAAATATGTATGTATGTATGTATGTATGTATGTATGTATGTATGTATGTATGTATGTATGTATGTATGTATGTATGTATGGGCTATTCCATATGAAATCGATCAGTAAAAAACCTCGCATTTTTTATACTCTAATTTTTTTCTCTGTTTATACAAGGTGCTGAGGAGAGTGCATTTTCAAAAATATACTGTCGAAAGTCAAACGGTTTTCGTATTACTGAGCGACAAATTTAGCGTATTTTATAAAAACAAGCCTCTTTCAACGCTCAGAACTTTAGAACCATTTACTGCAGAACATTGAACGAGAGCTTATTTTGAAACTGACATTTGGTAGGTTATGTTAAGAAGTAATCCTTATTTTTATTGTATACAGAGAGACCGATAATCTGATTTTACTTACTTTTAGGCTTTTTGCCAATTTGTAAAAAATGTAAAAAAAAAATATTGAGGAAAAACCTTTCATTATTAAGAGGGATTCGGCATTGTTTGCTTAGTGGTACGGCAATACGTTTCGAGGGTATTAAATAGATTATTTTCACACGCCTAGACTTGAACGGCGCAGTACCGCACGTACTGGCTGAGAGCTGAAGATACACGAGCGTTGGGCGTCATTTTACTCCTGCGTTTATGAAAACCTGTGATAAAGCTAGCACAGCGATGACTGCTAGACGACACATCACGTGTTTATGTCTCCTGGCCTTGCTTACCTCGGCTAGCTCCCGCCTCACAGTCAACTGGTTAGTTCACGAGCGTACTATTTATTTTCCTTATTTGATATTTTCAATACTTTCTTATCAACGTGCCATCAGTAAAAAAATATGTTTATTTGTACTTTCAATACGGAATCTAATTATATATTTTTAAAATATTTTTTCCTTGGCAAAGGCGTCTTAATGTGGAAAAATTTAAATTTCTCCATTTCCATAAAAGGTAAGAAAATCTGTTTATGTGTCAATATAAACTTTAATTTCTCAGCATCAAAATAAACCATAATTTTCATCATTGGGTGAAAGGGTTTCGGAGCTACAACAGTTTAAATTTGCTAATTTTATGAAAATACGATAAATTTAAATATTTTTAATTTAAACAATATGAAGTTCTGATGCCTCAAACTTTGCACAAAGCATTGTATCACAGTTCTCTATGTACAAAAAAAAGTTTTATTGTATTTACAAATTGTAAGGTCAATTTTCTCTATATCTCGTCGATTTGAGATGGAATAGCTCGTATGTATGCATGCATGTATGTATGTATGTATGCATATTTTCCTGTCATGCTCTTCTATAAGTGAAGGAAAGTAGGCCTAATATAAAGAATTTAACTTTCGAGTCGGCCAAAGAAAGAAAACTATCTGTGTAATTTAAAAAATATATATATACATAATATAACAGTTAAGCAAATCAGGTATATCGCATGACGAATTGACCACGTCTTAAATTGTCTGAAGAAGCGACTTTCTTGGATTCCGGTTCTGGGAGGATACTACCTACTAATGTGCCTTGAATGATGAATTTCTCTCAAAGAGAAAAGGCTTCAATACTTCCTGTAACACTTCTGCTTCTGCTGAAATTCCTTTTGCAATTCACAGTTCATTATAATTTCTAGATTTATTTTTTAATTTCTTTCATTAGTTACAGGCGGCCAGGAAGCAGAGCGGTTGACCACGGATTGGAAGGTCTCGGGTTCAGTTCCAGAACGGACCTGGAGTCAACTCAGCCTCCTATCAAATTGAGTAACTGATCCTTTCCGGGAAAAAAAAGGCGAATAGAGAGAATGGTGTCGATCACATCACTTCATTCTAGCGCCGTCATGTAAGTAGGCCTACAGAGCTCTATTGCCATGCCCACCATGCGCCTTCATGGCATGTAAAGGGGATATCTTCATCTTCACTTTTATTTATTACAAAATCATTACTTCCTCTCCTGTGTTATCATGCCTTCGACTTGGAGTTTCAAATACGATAATTATCCACCACTAAAAGTCAATTATATATTACAATCTTGTGTCTATGAAAGATATACGGCCTTCAATCTATACATTAAAACATCAGACTAAGTTCACTGGCATGATCTAGGTGAACGTTGGGGTATGAGTTCGAATCCCATTTGTTCTTAATACTTGGTTTGGCTTTGCAAGAGGTTCTTTCAATCTGAAACACGAATGTCAGGTAATCGCATAATAAGTCCTCGAACTCATCTCGCCAAATACTTCTTCGCTATTACCAATTCCAACGAAATTATAGATAAGCGCATAGTTATTGTAGTTGGCACTGTGTCGTTAAATAACTCACAAAAACATACAGAATAATAATTTTTTGTTTACTGAACTTAATAACACTGACTTTACCGAGATGTTAAAAAATTAACAGTTAGCTAATCTGACGTTTATCGAAGTAAATCTGACGTCCATTACTGCAACCGGCTACCAAACGCTGCAGAATCAAAGTACAATATAAAGGTAATAAGCAATATTTGCAGTCAGCGCTATTCAACGAATAATATTAAGTCTGCATGGTTGAAATGGACGTAAATAATATTTGTTTCGTGTCTGATTTCGCGCTCACACTCTAAAGAACAGTTGCTTTCGATCACGGTACCATAAACTCTTTTGCGACGTCTCCGTTTACAGTTATCGTAGAATTTGACACACCTTTTATATTATGTTACTGTACACTAACTCTTTCTTTATTTCTTGCTTGTCGCATTATAAGGATCAATGGGTTAGAACAATAACATTTTATAAGTTTAAATAAAATACATCAACAGACCACAAATTAAATTTGTATCGTTCCCTCTCCATTTATTACGTACAATTACAAACAGAAAAAAAAAAATAATATGGCTGCAAAACAATAAGCATTAAAGCAAAACAATGACTCATTACATGAAATTACGAGGTGTACTAATAAATAAATATTTGTTAGTGACTATTACACTTCTACTACGTCATACTACTTTTGACCAATAAAACAGTACGAAACGTCGTCTTTCAACCAATCATAAATGCTTATCGCACAATTTTATCGCGTCCCTGGCATTTGTTTAATTTTATCGCTTACCTAGCGTTTGTTTGCTTTTATCACTACCCTAGCATTTGTTTCTTTGTTTGCCAATATTTCAAACTTCACTGGTCTGAACGTCAAAAAACAGAAAATTACAAACCACTCCAGTCGATGCACAGCAGTTTCAAATATGACTCGCATTGGCATTCAAGAATAAGAATTAATAAAGTTCACTCGTCATAGCTATGGATCTTCCCTGAAACCCTATTTACAAGTAAATGAAGAGCACCATTTGGAAATCCTGAATAAGTTGAGTAATACACCATGTATATCAACGAGTTCACTTCTTTTACGCACAAGTCCAATATAACATCAACTGAACCACCAACCACTAAAACATTCAAATTCGGAAATTATACTTTCAATTTGTTCCTTTTAAAATGATTCATTTGATCATCCTTAATTAAAACTTTTCTTGTTTACTTCGTCATCCCTAATTAAAACTTTTCTAACACTTGTTTATATTATTTAGGTTATGTTATAGCTTCTGCTACATGATATTATGGATAGTCACGTATCAGAGATTGTTTAATACTAAGATTTATTGAAAATCATCTGTCAAGTGACGTTGATTACTACTAGGATCCGAATAAGTGAAATGGAATGCAACTGTTTTAATAAAAATGAAATTGAATCAACAAACCGTCCACAGAGTTCAATGAAGATTCCATAGTTAGCGCAACTGATAACAAGAAATCAGCTAATCATAACACACTACTGCCATCTAGCGTAAATGTAATGTTGAGATGGTACAATAATACATTTGAAGACAGTTGTATTTTCGTAAGTCAATTAATATTTTATTATATTGGAGTATTTCGTTACTTCTAATCTTTATATACTTTCTTCTAATCGTATAATAGTCAATTAAATCCCACTCGAATTTTGATTTTGTCTAGATAAATCAAAACCTCTAGTGAGATTACTGTTGATAATCCTTCGCTTATTACAGACATGACCTCGCGTTATCTAAACTTGAAAAAGTTCGCGAGAAAGTGAGAGATAATAATAATTACGCGATTGATGGAACAAGTAACCTCAGATAAATGGATGAGAATAGTTCTTACAACTGTTGCAAAAAATATTAATGAAAATATTAAGACTTACTAAAAAAGTCAGCAACTTCAATCCATAACACTATAATATTTAGAATCTTTCTGTTTTGTGCTGCCTATTGCATTTTTATACTGACTGTATTTCTGTTGTGACGCTTAAAAATATATTGCTAACGCATTACATTACATATTACACAACCAAATCATTTTTCCGTGTATATTAAGGCAATATAAAACAAGGGGTCAAAATGACCCCCTCGGTCTTTCTAGGGAACGAGTATGTCACCATATCCACGTTTTTCTAGTGTTAAGAGACAGGACAGATTCTGTGAGATTTCTGATCCATAAGGTAGTGTTGCAAGTTTCTCCGAAGTGTCCTTCCCTACGTTCATGTTACTCTAACTGCATTAGTGCTACGTATATGAGACGTTCACAATCGCACTTGCAATTTTAAAAGCTGGGTACATGATAACTAAATGATCATGGAGTTGACAACAATTTTATTACAACTTACGCCAGATGTGGGTAGAAGACCTCCAGAATAGAGCTAAGAAGTGTTATAACGGAGAAACGTCCAGCAATGATTTCGCGGAACGAAACATGAATGTGAACGGAAACAATATAAAAATCGAGAGAAAAAGTGGCACAGTGAGGTACAGTCAGATATAGAAATGCTCATGAATGATCACAATATGTGTGGGTGGGTGGGTGTGTGTGTGTGTTTTTGTGTAAGTGCTGTATGTACATCCGCCTTTTTAGAATTCAATGTAACTTATAGAAAGTTATGATAACGGAGAACGGTACTCGTATAAACACAATATGTTTATTTATTTTTCTACAGTTTTTCTTCGGCCGTGTTATTTTTTTTTCACGTTGTATCAATTACTAGGTTATTTGGCGTCGAAGAGAATGGTGATAGCGAGATGGTATTTGGCAAGATGAGGTCGAGAATTCGCCATAGATTACCTGACATTTGCCTTACGGTGGGGGAAAATCTCAGAAAAAACCCAGAGGCCCGTTTCACAATGTTAACAAATTGCAAATTAACAATTTACAAAACGAAAGTTAAAGATTAGAAATGCTTGTAAACTGTGTTTCACAATGCAGTCTTATTAATTTGTAAAGTTTAATGAACTGTACAAAATCAGGTAAAGAAATTTACAAATAAACATTATTGGTTGAGCAATATCACCAACAACAGTTCACAAAAATCGCTAAGGTGGAAAGGTAAAGTCGCTCTATTTTTACCACTATCGATAGACATGTTTATATTAATTTCAAAGGCATATTGGTTCCGTTAAGTTCAATGTTAATTGAAGAATGAGTTCTATTCAGTCAATACTTAACATAAAACACAATAAAACATGTTATAATAACATTTACACAGATCTTAAAAACAAACGTTTTCGCCAATTTTGATTGGCATCTTCAGGTCGTGTAGGTCGAATGGAACATGTTATAAAAAGTGAACACTTGGTATATGACGTTAAAAACCAAAGTTACAACTGTAATATCACTTAAAAACAGAGAATAGAATATAGCAAAAAGCCTCCGCGATGTGTGTAGAATCACTGTGTTGAAAGAGGCGTGTGTGAACCAAGGAAACAGCAAAACTCTTCTGTCATTGCAGATACAGTTTTCAAGATAGATTTGAAGGTGCTACGAACAGGTCGGTCGTGTGTCCGTTATGGAGAGCAGCACCTTTTCTAATAATAATGATAGCCCGCTCCTTAACGAACAATACACAAATTCAAATAACCCGCTGTTTAAAATCACACGCAAGTAACGGTCATTTAGCCACTAGTCTTGCAACGTATACATTTTTTGTAAGTATTGTTTTAGAAGATTTAAATAATACTTAAATGCTTCTAAATATTCTTTCATTCTAACCTTACAATTTACAGGATTTTTCCTGCTCTCCATAACGGCCACACGACCGACCTGTTCGTAGCATCTTCAAATCTATCTTGAAAACTGTATCTGCAATGACAGAAGAGGTTTGCCGTTTCCTTGGTTCACACACGCCTCTTTAGTGATTCTACACACATCGCGGAGGCTTTTTGCTATATTCTATTCTCTGTTTTTAAGTGATATTACAGTTGTAACTTTGGTTTTTAACGTCATATACCAAGTGTTCACTTTTTATAACATGTTCCATTCGACCTACACGACCTGAAGATGCCAATCAAAATTGGCGAAAACGTTTGTTTTTAAGATCTGTGTAAATGTTATTATAACATGTTTTATTGTGTTTATGTTAAGTATTGACTGAATAGAACTCATTCTTCAATGTTTATGTTATATCCTAAAATTGGTTATTATAAGTATGCTGAATCATATCAAAAGAAAATATAAATTATTGTTAAGAAAAATTTGACAGTATCTAGATTTTGCTACATTGGCGACAATTATATCAATGTGTTGACTGGCCCACGATTTAAATGTCCATAGGAAGCGCAAATTGAGTTAAATAAGTAAGTAATGAATTTGATTCACGTACTAATATGCAATTAATAGAAGGCTACCATGTCTATCCACAAAATCAGCTTCATTTTGTATTGGTTCATCAATATTTAGGGTATTAATGTTTCATCCACAACCCCACAAACATTAAGGAACCTAGCAACATCATAAAAATCCTGTGCCACAGCAAGTACGTATATTTGGCCACTAGAACTGCTAAATGACATCAAAACTGGTTTAATTCCTAATGGTATCCAATTATTCAAAATTTAATTTAAGAAATAGGCTTATATATTTAATTCATTTATTCAGAATTAGTTGCAATGTTAAACTATACACATCTAACAACTATTGTAGGAAATGTACCATATTTACAAGTAAAGGTTACACATCTGTAAAATTAGCCTACTCCTTGATTGTGAAACAAAACACTAGTAAAGTGATCAAAATTTAATTTGTAAATATTTGATTTCCTTTGTAAAATTCAATATTACAAAGATTGTGAAACAGGAATTTACAATATTTACAAACAAAGTTTACAATTTACAAAGATTGTATGTGTGGGTTTGTGTTAAAGTTAGGTGAGGCTGCTAAAAGGAGGTGTATAGGCTATATGTCTTTGTGTTTTATAATTATACTCTTAGTTTATTATTCAGTTTGTTTAATTATTAAGATAGCTTAAATTTCATGCAAATTTAATGTAGCGCAGCGTAAAACTCGGGTATCCGCTATTAGGTTGATCGGAAACAGCCGAAAATGGTTGAACTGTGTTCCCGGCGTAATCAAGGTCGGCTGTCGCGAGTCATGCTAGTTGGTTAGCTACCAGTTTCGACGCAAATTGAGTTGATGAGTGTGGTGTTAGTTTGACATGCTTTTTTTTTTTTCCTCTGTGCGTGGTTCATTGTTTAATATGGCGAGAATTAGTATAATTTATACTTACTTATTGGCTTTTAAGGAACCCGGAGGTTCATTGCCGCCCTCACATAAGCCCGCCATTGATCCCTATCCTGAGCAAGATTAATCCAGTCTCTACCATCATATCCCACCTCCCTCAAATCCATTTTAATATTATCTTCCCATCTACGTCTCGGCTATATTTTTCAATTCCTCATAGAAGCTATCCTTTATATGGTCGTCTTTCTCTTCTGTAGTGACGTGAGCATTTATAACTACGATATCGCACCATCTACCCTTAAGTACTAAATACGATAACCTGTCACTGATAAATTCGACCTTTTTTACTGCTGATTTTATTATTTTATGTACAAAGAATCCTGTTCCTAATTATTGGTGATTAATGTTTCCTTCCCCATAATACAACAAGTAATCGCCTACTTGTGATATGCCATTCCCATCTAACCTAACCTCTTGTACTCCCACAAAGTCTATTCTTTATCTAACTAGTTCTTTTGCTACTAATGTTACCCCTCCTGTTCTATAAAGACTAGTTACGTTCCATGTACCAAATCTCAAAACCTTATTCCTTGGCTGTGGTCGTGTCAGAGAATCAGTCCCATTCCGAGGCTTATTGGAAGGATTCGTAACAAGCTGTTTTTTACGGCGATGGGTTGTTAGCCCTTCGCCCAACCCCCAAGCTGGAGGACCACCCCTTATCGGCTGTCCACGACTGCTTATTCAATATATTCGCAGCTACCCTCCATATCTGGAGGCCGTCTCCTCTATCCGCAACCTGAGGACGCGCCATGCCGTGGTGATAGGGACCCACAATACATAGAGTATAATTTATAACAAAGAATATTCTTTTATGACAGTTATGGGGAAAGAACATTTTTATAAATCTTGCAAGAGTAAATTTCATCGTAATTTGGCCGGGATTCACGTTCCATCATCACAAGCAATTCTAGGTTAGTGAAAAAAGTGCAAATATACTTATGATATTCTTATGGGAGCCACCGGCGTGGCTCAGTCGGTTAAGGCGCTTGCCTGCCGGTCTGAAGTTGCGCTCGGGAGCGGGTTCGATCCCCGCTTGGGCTGATTACCTGGTTGGGTTTTTTCCGAGGTTTTTCCCAACCGTAAGGTGAATGCCAGGCAATCTATGGCGAATCCTCGGCCTCATCTCGCCAAATACCATCTCGCTATCACCAAACTCATCGACGCTAAATAACCTCGTAGTTGATACAGAGTCGTTAAATAACCAACTAATATAAAAAAAAATATTGTTATGGACAAAAAATATACAAGACATAACCCAATCCTATTTTATCAGATGAAAAATTTAATGACAAAGGATAGATACCGATTATAAAACGGACTTACCGCAGTCTTTTCAACAGAAATGAAACATGTTTGAGAGAAAAGAGTGAACACTTCAATCGTTTAATGTAACGGTAACATTAGATTATTTTTAACAAGTAATAATTTAGTAAACACGTAAACACAATAATTTAAAAACGACCAGTGGAGAGCATTTTCGACGGCAGGACCCTACTCGATCAACCTGATTGGTGGACATCCGTTATAATCCTAATACAGCATTTTGGCACGATATGATTTAGAGTTAGGCTTCTTAATAATCGGCGATATTCAGGTATATGTGATATTAATATTATAATATCGTAATTTGTATGCTCTTCCTGCTGACTTCAAAATGTTGGACCAGTCATGCCTATTAAAACAGTAATGCACTACTACACTTATGATAAATTACACTGTTCCTATATGTGAGACAAAACGACCATTTTGTGACTCAAGTATTACATAAAACGTATAATTTCTTCATTTTTCAATGCTGCAGTTATCCGTATCGTGCAAAAGAATGCAGAGACCACTAACTACTACAACAAACCGTATTACACCGCAACTATGACAAAAACTGTAATATCTAAGTGGCTTCCCTAACGATGTGCGAAAACAGAACAAAACAATTATAAGCGAACCTTGAAACATTCTGGCTGGGAAGGACAAGATTTCCCACATATTAGCAGTTGTAAAAGGGCAACAGGCCTACAAAGAACGTTATCTCTTGTATGACAAGAAGACTAGCATTAATGCAAAACCGCAATACGTACAATTCTTGTTCCCATTTCTTATTTTCTTTTCGATATAACAAAACGTGATGGAGGAGGCTTGTATGAAATGTCGAAATGCAGCGATAAAAAAACTTCCTACGTAACAACGATGCATTTCAGTGGAACTTAGAATTCCTCAAGTATATTCATTTCAATACCCTTAATTAAAACTTTTCGTGGGAATAAAGATCCACAATTTCACAACTTCTGTAAGAGTAAAACTGATTTAAATGGGAAATTCAGGGATTAATAACAGTACACGTTCACATAGATCTATATTTTAAGCAGTAACTAGGATAATCACTACTTAATGTAAATTGTCAAGATTGACAGCAGCAGCGGCTTGTAAATACCAGTATGTACTACAATTTAAATTAAAATTCGCTGCGCGACAGCCCATGAAGGGCCAAGGCCTACCAGCCGATTGCCTCATGTCCACAAATATTAGCAGAGGTGAACGATCATCCAACCTGTACCAGGATTAAGTGTGGTTATCACGATGATCTCTCAGCAGTTAAAGATGACTTACGAAACTTCATTTCACTACTCACTATAGTCCCCCAAATTCAGCACTACGCTGAGTGCGCACCAGCCCTATACACTGGCCTAAATTTCACACGAGAATATGTCTCCCTCCATAAAGATCGAACTTGCGCTCATTTCGTAACACTAGTACAAAGCCTAAGGCCATAGACCACGTTTACTACAATTTATATCACCAATTGAAACACAGTATTACCACAGTCAAGTATATAGGCCTACAGTCACGAAGCTCAATACGTGGTAAATATGCATCCATAAATAGTTGCTAATCACTAGGATCGCTACTATCGCCTCAATACAGACAATGCGAAATAGTACCTGGACAGTCTGTTGTTCCTAGTATCCTCACAACTCAAGGTTCATAACTGTATATACTAGACTGTGGTATTACTGAAATGTCCTTTTAACTTCTTTTGATTTAAGATTTGCATAATTCGAAATTTATGCCGATACAACAGTTTTAAAGTTAATAGTTACTTCCAATGATCGTAGTCAGAAAATTAAAAACTACGCAGAGAATGTTATAAAATAAATATAAAATCAAAACACGCTGTCCATAGACTTGTAGCTATAAGTATTGTAGCACATTAACAATTTAAAACGTGCGAAGAGCCAGGACTAGGGCGGAAACTACGCAAACGCATGCGTATTAATTAAATTTATTCGCTTATTTACAGTATGTCCTAAAAACGAAACTAGCACCAACTCTTCTAAAACTGATCAAAGATATTAAATAATTTGCTCTAAATTTTGAATTGGTAAGATGTTTATTCGTAAAACAAAATATGAACAAAAGTACCAGTGTTCCGTAATACCTGAGCACATTAGGATCAAATTAATGTTCAGTTTTAGTTGGTTATTTAATGACGATATATCAACTACCAAGTTATTCAGCGTCGATGGGATTTGTGATAGCGAGATGAGGCCCAGGATTCGCCATAGATTACCTAACATTTACATATTAATATTATTCATAATGACCGGTGATATATTCTCTATATTATCTCCCTTCACACCCACATAATTCGAAACAAACGAACGACCTTCCAATTACTGGTGCCATGCGGAAACAAACTGTGAGAGTTGTCAGTGTGATGTGGACCATCTCGTGATTTAACAAATATTTACTGTAGCCAATGGTACTTAGGCCACTTCATGCTCTGTTTCCTAAATGACCAGAGTGTTTTATTACTTCTTTTTTCAAAGCCATAAATTTATCCATGAGCCTAAAAATACCTTAATCATCTACAATATTAGACTTACAATTCTGTACAAACGTTTCTAGAGATATACAATCTACAATATTATTTGTAATTCATTCTTACTTACTTATGGCTTTTAAGGAACCCGGAGGTTCATTGCCGCCCTCACATAAGCCTGCCATCGGTCCCTATCCTGTACAACATTAATCCAATCTCTACCATCACATTCCATCTACCTCAAATCCATTTTAATATTATCCTCCCATCTACGTCTCGGCCTCCCAAAAGGTCTCTTTCCCTCCGGCCTCCCAGCTAACACACTGTATCATTTCTGGATTCGTCCATACGTGCTACATGCCTTGCCCATCTTAAACGTCTGGATTTCTTATTTCTAATTATGTCAGGTGAAGAGTACAATGCGTGCAGTTCTGCGTTGTGTAACTTTCTCCATTCTCCTGTAACTTCATCCCTCTTAGCTCCAAATATTTTCCTAAGAACCTTATTTTCAAACACCCTTAATCTCTGTTCCTCTCTCAACATGAGAGTCCAAGTTTCACAACCATATAAAATAACCGGTAATGTAACTGTTTTATAAATTCGAACTTTCAGATTTTTTGACAGCAAACTAGATGACAAAAGGTTTTCAACCGAATAATAACAAGAATTTTTCATATTTATTCTGCGCTTAATTTCCTCCCGTTGCTCCAAGATATTTGAATTTTTCCACCTCTTCGAAGGATAAATTTCCGATCTTTATATTTCCATTTCGTACAATATACTGGTCACGAGACATAATCATATACTTTGTCTTTTCGGGATTTAGTTCCAAACCTATCGTTTTACTGGCTTCAAGTAAAATTTCCGTGTTTTCCCTAATCGTTTGTGGATTTTCTTCTAACGTATTCACGTCATCCGTACAGACAAGAAGCTGATGTAACCCGTTCAATTCCAAACCCTCTGTGTTATCCTGAACTTTCCTAACGGCATATTCTAGAGAAAAGTTAAAACGTAAAGGTGATAGTGCATCTCCTTGCTTTAGTCCGCAGTGAATTGGAAAAGCGTCAAACAGAAATTGACCAAACTTATATGGACTCTGCTGTACATTTCACTGAGATACATTTTAATTAATCGAATTAGTTTCTTCGGAATACCAACTTCTATGAGAATATTATGTGTAACTCTTTCTAGTATACGAAATTATTGAAGTACGGATATTTCAGAATCGCTTAAATTTTGTTAAAACATTAGTCACACAAAACAGAATTTCATTTACAGAAAATTGGGTTTATTCGGTAGAAAGTGACTAGTATAAAATTCAAGCATGACTGTCATTTCATTCAATTATTAACAGTCTTGCACATTCTGCAGTACAGTATTCAGAAGAAATTTTTCTGTATTGCATGAGTTATTAAATGGGCGACTAACAATTATTTCAGGTAATTCCAAACCATAAGCCGGCAATATTTACGTCTGGTAATCATGAAGGTCAGATGTTATGAAAATGCCGGATTACAATAAAAGTGTTACTCGCCAGTTCTTTTACTCCTTGATGAATGTGAGGTGAAGTGACGTCTTGCGTAAAGTTAATTTCAATGTCATGGTTCTGCAATTCCGGTATCATATAATCTTGCAAAATTCTGAAGTTTGCTGTTCATTAATGGTTATTTTAACTTCAGTACTCACACCTAAAAGCATTTATAGTTCTAATTCTTTCGGGCATTGGTAAATTCTCTACTGCAGTGGTTCTCAAAGTCGGGTCCGCGGACCTCAGGGGGTTGCCGAAGCTCACTCTGGGGGTCCGCGAATATTCTGCATAGTAAAATCTTTTTCTTCCTTCGGAAGAATTTTTGTATTATAAATTTTGTTAATTGTTTCTTCTTTCAGAAGGATTTTTATACGTAAATTCTGTTAATTTTTTTCTTTCTTCAGAAAGATTTTTATATAGGCTACAGGGTGGATGGTAACCTCTGCACCAAAATGAAACTGCTAATAGATCATGAGGAGAGATATGAAAAATCTAAATAAGTTTCTTCTCTAACATTCATCGTTTTAGAGGAAATCGTATGTTTCTATGAAGCATTTGGCAACATCACGGCTACTGCAGTAACTCTAGCAAGCACGGCCTGCACTCCTTATCTTTCCCTCTCCCCCTGCTATACTCAGTTGTAAGACATGCGACAGTATCCTGCGTTGCAAGATTTATTTTAACGATTTTCGCAATTATTCAACTTAAATTCATGGTCAAACGGGATAATATGCAAAATAAGATTTAAGAAATTAACTGTTCAGATTATTTTTACCTATCTGCTTTTATAGCAATCAGCCATTTCTCTCGGGCCATTATAGCAATAGAGCGCTGCTGCAAACATTGGACAAAGACTAGTTTTTTTTTTCTTGCTTAACGGTGCTTCATCGAAGGAAAAGTGTTAAGAACATTTTTGTTATATTTAACATGTAGAATCACCTTTTAAATGTTGGTGCATCGATCCTTTCCACTCTCTCATATGTGGGCGGGGGGGAGGGGAACAAAAAAAAAAACAAATACGAATAGCCTGAATAAATCTGACAAAATATATACACATGACAGTTCATGCCCATCATTGCTCGATGCTTCATTCGTATCACAGGTAATGAATATAAACAAAACATTCAAATCATACAGGATAGAAGTCTGTACAAAGACGGATAATAACTATGACAAAAATCATTTTTCGACAGGAGGAATGATGGAAACATGTATTTTCGTCAAAATCCCGAAAACTATTTTTTTCTAATAACTCATTCGTATTTCATAAAATGGGAAAGTATAAAACAAATATTTTGAACTATAAAAATAACTACAGTGGAAGCTCTTAAGTTCGACTGCTTACGTAGGAGAATAAACGTCCCTATACAGGCACTAAGAAATGGGTTTGCCATTTGAATGGGAATTGGTTCTGTGTCTTGTAGTGATACTTTTGTTAAAGGAAAACAGAATATTTTATTGATTAGGACATCCATATTGATCGTCGATTTTAAATTAAATAACTCTTCTTTTTCTATTTGAGAATTGTGCCGTTTGTGAGACGGAACTGTCGAAACCCACTGCGGTACTAGAAGTGCATACACAAGTATCGGGGAGGGCTGGAAATGCAAGTACAGTACTGTATTCGTTGATGGATAAACAATAAGAATTTTTATTCATTTCACCTGCCACACCCACTACCCTTATTGGACAGAATTTTCAATTCTGTTCTGTAGAACTTAAGAGAGTCCACTGTATTAAATTATGTAATGAAAACCCAAAGGAATAGCATTGTGTTGTGCATAAAGAGACTTCCACTCTGTGCAGTTCAGTTTAGTTCGTGACAATGCAGTTACACACTGGAACAGCGAATCTTCATGATACACGTATTGTGTATAATTTTACAAAGAAATCGTACAAGAAATATTGTGCTATTATTTTCAGTAGTCGACCATTCCAGTAGTTATTATAAGGCAAGCCAATAAATTACTTCTGTAATGTAATATCTGAGTCGAGATATTTTATAGCCGAAAGCTGACGCGCTGAATCATCGCCAAGCTGGCTGTAACTTTCCCATGCCAGTTTTCGAACGGCGTCGTACACCTGTTATAATGAGAAAATAGCATATAATCCACAGATACGGAGAGAATTAAATATGGTAGGTTGCATATTGCTGGACAGATATGCCCTTATTAATAAATCAAAGATAGTAAGTACTGTATATTGCGTCTTAATCAAAATATTATAAATCCAATCTGAAAGAGCACGTAACAAGAACTAAAACAGTACGACTACCAAAAATCGTACATCGCTCCCTGATTAAACCGCGGAGTTTCGAGAGGGGAGAGAAGATTTGTTACCCGCGATTTATAAAACAACCGCGCTAGAAGTGACGCCTACAAATTTTCTCCAGTTCGTTTATTCTCTCTTCGAACGGTAATCCCCTCATCCGCGGAATTTGTATCCAAGGTTTCAGTTATCCGTGGTTAATCTTGGCAAATTTTTTTACGTAATTTAGTGCTTACCATCTCAATCCGAAGAGTTTTATAGAAAATCTACAATTTAGTCGCATTTTGTATTCATAGACTGTGGTTACATTAATCACCAACACTGTGCTTAGGGACATTACCTTCACAGGATTCTGCTTTTAAACTTCTCACACCAGAGCTCACGTGTTCACAAGTGTAATAATATAGCCTACAACGTATTATTGTTATTATTATTATTATTATTATTATTATTATTATTATTATTATTATTATTATTATTATCCGCAACGAAATTTACCTTTATAATAAACCTGTAGAATAGGTCTCAAGTTTTAAATATTTAAGGTCATCACTTAAACTATGAACTAGATAAATATATTTTGCAATTCATTTTTGATTGATTTTCAGAAAAGTCTGTAATATATATTAGAAATATTTATTTTTCAGTCACTGACTTTACTGCAATATTTGTAAGGTACAAAACCTTTATATTACATGTTTTAAAAATCGTATGAACGTTTTCGTTGGACTATGCCAACATCCTCAGATATGACATTCACTCTAGCAATATCATTAGTCTCTACAAATACAATACATATTAAATAGCATAGTCCAACGAAAACGTTCATACGATTTTTAAAACATATAATGTAAAGGTTTTGTACCTTACAAATATTGCAGTAAAGTCAGTGACTGAAAAATAAATATTTCTAATATAGATAAATATAATTCTACAAAATGATCATTCCATTAAAATGTTACGTTAGTCACACTAAAGTAATTTATTTTGTACACAAAAACAGTTTACGTTTCTGAACTTGAAGTTGCACTGCTGCAACACACGACTGCACACAAAGTTGATATTTTAAACACGATATTAACAACATTATTATTATGATTATTTCCGCTCCTAACGAACAGCATTCATGGAATGACCCAAAACTGAACTGTTTTAATTACGCAACGAATGCTATTAACGACATTTTCAAACCTTTTCGTGTCTAAAACACAGAAGAATCAAAACCACTGGCGAGACCTAATCTCACATACGGAAGTGAAGCTTGAACCACACGTAGGCCTAAATGTGACGAACATGAAATCACTGCCAATAAAATGAACATTTTAAGAACTGCGGGCTGTACTAAATTAGATAAGAAAACACACAAATTTGGAAGAATTAAATACAGATCCTAGTTGAGTAAAAATTCAAAATTATAGACAGAAATGGAAATCCCATGTACTCAGAATACCACCTACAAGAATACTACACCAAATAATAAACCGTTCTTTAGGAAAAGATCTCTGGGCCGTCAGCTCAAACAATGGAGTGTGACAGTAACAGACCACTAGGCCTAATACATGATAGGAATATTTTTCCTATTTTATTGGATTATTTTACGAAACTGTATCAACATCTAAGTTATTTAGCGTCTGAATGATATGAAGGTGATAATGCCGGTGAAATGAGTCCGGGGTCCAGCACCGAAAGTTACCCAGCATTTGCTCGTATTGGGTTGAGGGAAAACCCCGGAAAAAACCTCAACCAGGTAACTTGCCCCGAACGGGATTCGAACCCGGGCCACCTGGTTTTGCGGCCAGACGCGCTGACTGTTACTCCACAGGTGTGGACTGATAGGAATATTATTATTATTATTATTATTATTATTATTATTATTATTATTATTATTATTGTGTAAATTGCTTCTCCTAATGTTTTATTGTAGGAATGCAATTTGTCAATTGAACTTTATCATAGGAATGTATTGTATGTTAACAAACAAAAAAAAAAAAAGGATTTATTTATAGAGCTCGCTATTATTCGCGGTTTCGCATATCCGCGGTGGGTTTTGAAACGTATCCCTCGCGGGTACGGGGGAATTATTGTAAATACGAGTGAAATCCGACCGTACATGAGGTATTAGCCGTTGTTTTCCAAGATTGGGGTGGAATTTTTTTGTAACAGCAATGTGAGGCGGGAGGGTCCGTACTCTGAACGCTATAAATGGGGAGCAATGTAATGCATTTATAAACCTGAAGGGAGACGAACCATTGGTTATCCTAGGAAAGATAGAGAAAAAAACTTCGAGTCGAAAAAGGATATTGAGCTCAATCGCAATCCGTGAAGAAATCGCAAACGAAGAAGGCAATGAACATAGTATTTGGAGTAGATGATAACTTAGTACACCAGAAAAATATAATCATCATTCCTTCATAGTTGAACTGTGAATTATAACAATTTTAATATAGCCTATGTAAAACGCGAGCAAATGAGATAGCTCAGTCCACAACCATTATTGGTAATACGCTCTTCGACATTTCAAGAAGCCACTTACTTTCAGCTTGGAAACAGCACCGTTAGATTGTTTTATCAATTCTATCACACCTGCTGCCTAGACACGACACCTGTTCAGTGGCTACCAGTGCGTGCGGCGTTCGAGAGCTCTACTTCTACAAGTCTGCAATTAGACGCAGTAAACATAATTTTTCTGGTCAAGTTCAGTCGTTCCTTCCTTAGCACTATTTAAAGCGAACAGAAAAACCCGCCATTTAAAACAATTATGAACAGAACAAGACATACAGGGTGATTTACGAGGATTTACCGTCCATTACGGAGCTTATTTCCGAAGACATTCTAGGCAAAAATGTCATATAAACATGTTGCCTAGTACTCCATACAGGATTATACGTGATTTATTTTGAAGTCGCTAGATGGCAGCGTACAGAAATTGATATGATGTCTTGAAAGTGCAATCTATTATAATTATGTGATAAGGGGCTACATAAATGTAGTTATTGATATTTATAATAAATTCCTTAATGCTTGTTATCAAAAACAATTTAAATTTCATTTTTATTTTTAAAATTAAAATAATCACCTCATTTGCAACGCCACTGTAAGATCTAAATTATAATAATTATTAGTTAAAACACAGTCATAAATTGGCAATTTTCTACATTTCATTTATAGTTGGGAAGAGAAGATAAATAAACACAAAACAAATCATCTCTGCACAATTTATTTATTTTGCTAATAAACGAAATAAACATTTAGAGAGTTTCTTTCATTTAGCTACTTATCTACTTCTTTGCTACCTGTATCGTTTCGCAACTCATGAAAGAAAATTGGATTCACCTGTACAGGTCATTCGTTATCTCGTGAAACCTACCTGCGCGTCAGGGGAAGAAGAAAGTGGACTGAGAAGCTTCCCTCACTCGCTACGCTTCTACTTGTAGATAGCGAGCTCGCTTAACCGCACTATAAGGTTCTTACTATACGCTACGGCGCACGCAAGCATTTGGTTTCATGATATAACGAATGGCCTATATTAAGAATAAATTTCTATAACACTTATCTTTATTTACAACACATTAATATTTTCTTGTAGTTTTTCAAGTGGATTTCGAAAGGAGTTCCAATAATATACCAAACAGTATGAATTTAAATGACTCAATTACGCGTTATCTTGTTTATCTGTGCTCTGGGTCTCCGATCATGCGCAGTGTCTTGTATGCGGAATTAAATATTCCAATGACCCAATTATTTTTCGGGTACTGTATATATGTACAATCTACTTAAGATGAAGAAAGAGAGAGGAAACTATTTTAGTGTCACATAAACAAAGGTAGACTGGCTTTCAGTTTACAAGTACAAAAAATCATTTTAAAAATCTGACAACATTCCTACACTACCAGATAATTTCAAGATCAGTAGCTTTGTGGTATAGTTTTTTTTTTTTTGCAAAAGTAATATATATATATATATATATATATATATATATATATATATATATGTTTTATTTAACGACGCAACTGCCGAGGTTATATCACCACACTTAAATGCCATCGACCTGGGCCGGAATCGAACTCGTAACCTCGGGTACAGAAGGCCGGCACTATACAGACTGTGCCACCCAGAGCCATTTGCAGAAGTAACCTCAAACAAGAGACATACGTAAAACAACATGCCACGAAATTTGTATATGTATAATACAACTAAACATTGAGTAGTACACTATATGAACTCAGACTAAAACATTTTACGTTTGAAAATCTGCTACATTATACTGAAGAACAGTATAATAAGTTGATATTAAGGGACACTGGGACTGGTTTTTTAAACTTTTAGGGCCGTATTCATAGACATTCTTAGCGCGGGCTTTCGGTGGATGATCAGCGAACTAATGTTTTTTCGTATTCATAAACCAGTGTCAGCGATATGATATGATATGATATATGATATGATATGATATGATATGATATGATATGATATGATATGATATGATATGATATGATATGAATCCTGTTTCGCACGCTCGTAGCCCGGGCTAGCGAAATGTCTATGAATAGCACCCTTAAAGTTTTTCATTAATTTATTTTAAATTCATCGGGTTTCTTGTGTTTGTACATTTAAATAATAGTAGTCTACCAAATATCATCAAGTTTCATTCGCTAGTTCCTCAAATATTAATTTTTACTTATTTTAATTATATTAAATTATTCGTAAATTCAAAACATCCCTGACGTCTACAGAATAATTGTTTTTGCTTTTAAGAAATTTCTATGTAGGACTTACATTTCATGACAAAGAAAACTGAGCACGGATTTTTAAATTTGAGAATTGATTCATCGTATAAAAATTGCATTACAAATCATAATTATGCTGAGTATTCTTGCAAAGATTCATGTAAATCGGAGCAAATGAAAATCACTAGGAATTTTATTATTGACCAAAAACGTGGTTTTGAGAAAACTTCATTTTTAGTGGGTGTGGTAGGTTTAAAAGAGCTGCGCGTAGCATTTTAAAAACGATCGCCAGATCTTTAAAATTAGTAGGTGGGGGCTAAATATAGAATAGAATGTTAAACAAAATAATGTTTAAGGTAATTATTTATGTAAAAAAAATATATATCTATTTATTTATTTTTACCATTTTAGCCAAAAATTCAGTCCTAGTGTCCCTTAAAATAAGTTAAGCGTTTCATACACATGTGCATGTGTTTTATATTCGATAGAACAGAGGATGATGAGTCCAGAGTAATATATTTGTTCCTGTCGCTGATCTTTACGTAACTGTAGGAATCTTCTGTATGAAACTGAGCATAAAACAATCGTGATTCCGTTCCGGCAAGTAGACGTAATATTTCGTGCTGGTAGAGGCTCGAGTTCATGAAAAAAAGTTCCGTGATTGTAATCTTTGTTTGAAGCGGCGTATGGCCTACACAGCCTACTACACACCAGCTTCTCTATACAGCCCGTTACATAGATGCTCAGTAGCTGATTAACACGTGGGTGGACGTTTATGGGAGCATAGAAACTAGTTCAAGCGATATATGGAACTGAATTTAAGAGGCAGCACTGGGCCCAGGCACTCAGTTCGCGGTCATTTCTAATAACGTTCATTTTGCTTTACGATGCTGACTCAAATATAATAAACAGTGTGGATTTATATAGCCACAAAATGCACCTACCTCTTTACTTAACCCTGGTATACTAACATGAAAAGACTCACTATTAGTATTAACACGGGGTGGTACATAACCCCATCAGATTTTAATGTTATTTTGGAGAACATATCCACTTAATTGCAATTACTTATTTTATTTACTGTAAAAACACATCATTTACTTTAGGTTTGCGAAAAAAAATAACAATAACAATATTATTTGTAATGTGGAGAACATTTTTTAACTACGTATTTTGTAATATACAAATCATTTATGGTATGCTGCATAATGTCATACTAGATTGTCTGTAAAGAAATTAGGGTAAAGGTTGATAATATTGTGATAGTTATTTTTGAGAATTTATTGCAATTTTACTGAGCGAGAGGAAGCTCGGTTTTTTGCGTGAAGAGGATGATCGTGGACAAGTTTATGCACAAAACCGATTCTTCTCTCGCTCAATAAAATTGTAATACATTCTCAAAAAGAATTATCACAATATTACTCGTATCACAATTTACCAACCTTTACCATATATATATTTATGCCTATGCAGGAACAAGGACATTACGAAGAAATGAAGAGAAACCAATAGAAGCATTTGAAATGTGGATATGGAGAAGAATGGAGCGTTTGAAGTGGACAGACAGAATAAGAAATGAAGTTGTGTTGGAAAGAGTGGATGAAGAAATAATGATGCTGAAACTGATCACAATGAGAAAAAGGAATTGGTTGGTCACTGGTGAGAAGAAACTGCCTACTAAAGGATGCACTGAAAAGGAATGGTGAACAGGAAAAGAGTTCAAGAAGATATCAAATGATAGACGACATTAAGATTTGTGGATCATATGCGGACACTAAGAGAAAGGCAGAAAATATGAAAGATTGGAGAATGCTGGGTTTGCAGTGAAAGACCTACCCTATGTATGTCTACATAAATACAGCATTCCTAGTGCAGTACAAGTAACATTTTTTTTTCTAGAAAGTGAATTAATTTTTAACTATTCTAGCCGATATACATAACCCTTGTTGTATTTTTTTTTCTGAATGTCACATGCATTTTTGCTTGTAAGATTGGGGAAATATTGACATGATTATAAAATGACCTAACAATGAACTGTAATTCGTCAGAATCTGATATTTCACTCTCATATATAGTAGATTGCATTTAAACTTCATCTTCACAATTAGTCTCACTAGAATCAAAGTCAAAATTGTCATCTTCTGCCAACCAAGTCTGCATAACAGTCCCATATTCAATATCAGCTGATCTCACAGTCATATCACACTCTAGTATACGGGTATAGTCCCGAAGCTCGAGTTGATGAGGGTACTAGAAACACTAGACTGTGCCGGTACTGTTTCACATTGTATGTGATGAGGCGATAGTAGCGATCCTAGTGGTTAGCAACTATCTATGGATGCGTATTCCCTATCTATTGAGCTTCGTGATTGTATATACTATCACTTTTACATTGTTGAACACCAGAGTCACACGGTTTTTCTGCCATTGCAATACTTAAACACAGGCTGAGCGAATCAAATGAAATTTTATATTAACATGGGTTATGCATAACCCCACACGTTCATTACTTGAGAGATAAACACAACAATGGAAAATTTATTACTTAACTTAGTATAATATACCAATTAATGAGAATACATAAAATCTCAAAGCTGCCAAAGCAATAATAAAAAATGGCGCACATTTCAAATTTCAATTGAGTTATGGATAACCCCTGTTAATATTCTAGGGTTAAATACACTCCAAAAAAGTTATTTTCACTCGGTCTTAAATTTTCTCTATCTTCGCTTAATATCAAGATTCATCATTCTAATTGTTCTTTAATGTCTTATTTTAATTGAATCGTCGGAAGTGCAAGTAATTAGGCATCACAATCGATCAGCAATTACGATGGAATAAAGATATTATGTACTTGTACTTGTGCAATAGATTACGTACAACTATTTTTGTTATAGTTCGATCATATTGACCAATTAATATTTTACGGCTCGTACGTATTATTTATTTACCTTTATTTCAACATATACTCCACTATGGAATTTTAGGATTGGAAAGTGCTTGTAATTCTTCTCTCACTCACTCACTCATTCACTCACTCACCCACTCCACTAATACTTGTTCAGAAAATAATAAAGTAACACAATCGATCTCCGTAAATAAGCATAAGGGGGGAACTGTTTCTCTTTAAGATATATTCAAAGACTGTAATCAGATCGTCACGAAAACAGCTCTAAAATTCTCCGGGATATTGCCAAAAAGCATTAGCGAATACACTATACCGACTATATCTACAGACTGTCGTAGGTACATAAAGCAGATCTAATGAGATGAGGTGAGGTGAGGTGAGTTTATGTTAGGTTGAGGTGTACAGATTTACATGCTGTGATACCACTTCTCCTTGTGAGGCAGCAAAGACTTCAATGACGAATTAAAAATACCCAATACGGGAAAACTCGCAAAATTAGTACTGACACTGACCCATTCAAATGCAGAATCTGAAAACATTTTCTACAGCATTGCTTAAGAATGTTCAAGATAAATTGGACAGTGCAGTTGGTGATATTGGCGAAAAGGTCTCAATGAAAATTAAAAATGTGTTAGACAAAAATCCAGGATACAAAACTTTGTGCAGAATCGTTAAAGTACTCTCAGAAGAAAGCTTTAAAATAGAGTAGATACATGAAGAATTAACACCCAGTTATCTGTCACTCTTCAAGTATGCTCCTGCGGTCAGAGCGAATGTGAAAGAAACTTCTCAATGTACAGTATAACAAATCCTCGCCGACAACCGCAAGTCGTTTACATTCCACAATCTTCAGATGTACACTGTCATCTATTGCAATGGAAGGAGAGTTGTTAATTTAATGTAGGATTTTTACTACTTATTTATAGGATTGTTTATTTTTAGGTAATTTTTTTCAGCATTTTAGGTCATTTTCTAATATTTTTGGGTCATTTCGTAGGCCATTTTAGGGGTTTTAGGTCATCAAAATCCGCGCCCTGATAATAAATAATAACCTGATATAGGCCTACTGAGCGTTTCAGAAATAAGTAGGCCTACTGAATTTCATTAGGCATGATTGACCTTGTATAGTCAATCACTTGAGGGAAAATATGGTCTCCGATACGTAATTTCGGCACTATGCAATGCCAAAATGCGTCTATCCGTCTGGAGATTAGAGAGTCGGCGGAGCACTTAAGATGTCCGCTTTCATTTGTTTCCACTGGTACCTAAGGATAGCTACGTACAGATTGATTATTTAGCTCGGCGACGCGAAAGAGGAGAAGTAATAGGAGTAGTGGGGAGAGCTCCGGAGTAGAGATAAGGGCGATCAGTCTGTAAAGGAATACAGTACAGCTCAATTGTACTAGAAACATACCGCTCTACCGCACGCATGACATCCGATCGCTCCGACGGCATGCGAGAGACTAACCCAAACACCTCTTGGCGTAACTAAGTGGACTCGCCTGACCCAGGCGCACGTCGCCGGAGACTGTCAGTACTAAATAATCGTACTGTACACGTTGGAGCGACGATATACGATAAAAGAAGCAATGATGCCTTATCAGAGAAAATTGAAGCATGCATTGTCATTGAGGTGTGCATATTGGAGTAACGATAAAAGCGAAGACACACGATAAAAGTGACGAAAAAGAAAAATTCCATTTTCTTCGCTCTTGTCGTTCATATGATCTTTGATTAAGATAATATTAATCGATTTATTATTATTTCGGAATATTAAATTAATTATCATAGATATTGGCAAATTGATCAGTTGTGTATTTATTCGTGATACGTTATGTAATCACAAGAACCAATCACAACACAATGAATTTATACTAGCTTTGGGATGAGAAACGGATTCAATTTTGTACGTATTTAAATTATATTAACCTTGACCTAGCATACGATGAAAGAGTAATGGAACGGAGAAAAATTCCCTCCGGCACCGGGATTTGAACCCGAGTTTTCAGCTCTACGTGCTGATGCTTTATCCACTAAGCCATACCGGATACCCATCCCGGTGTCGGACAGAATCGTCTCAGTTTAAGTTCCAACTCTTGGGTTCCCTCTAGTGGCCGCTCTCTGCACTACGTCATAGATGTCTATGAACGTAGGACTGAAGTCCACACATGTGCTGAGGTGCACTCGTTATGAGTGACTAGTTGACCGGGATCCGACGGAATAAGCGCCGTCTTAAATCACGCATATCATATATATTATTTTAATGTACCGAAGTACATATGATATTTCCATGCAGATATTCTGCGTCATCATACGATGAAAGAGTAATGGAACGGAGAAAAATTCCCTCCGGCCTAGCAGCTGATATTTCCTATATATCTTCTTTCATTAAGTGGATGTATTGAATATCTTCTACTGATAAATCAAAATGTTCACTTCCCCCGTCCTTGTTGCTCCGATAGGAACACTTGATTCTTTGATAATACCAAAGCGTCGCTAGGTCGGTTCTTTATCGTATATCGTTGCTCCAACGTGTACGTACCCTAAGTCATGACGACTTTGGCGTTACGTATCGTCAAAATGACCCACAGGGCCACCATGTTGCTATCCTTAAAATGACTGCCTAGACCCAACCTATCGTCCATAAAAATAATCGGTAGTATTTTCTGAAACACCCTGTATTATATTACACCTGACTCGTTAAGATTTCAGTGAAGGCACTCAAGGTGCGGGAGTAAGGTTGCAGAGACAGGTGGACTTGCCAAAGGTATTAATTTCCTACCGACTTTTATAAAAATCAACAAAATGATTGAAAAATTAAGAGAGTTGCAGAGAGAGTGGGACGGACAACAAACATCGCTTAATAAGGTTCTTTTCCCTTTTATGGTAACTAGTCGTAGGTAGCCTAAACTTGTCATGTGGCCTTCGAAATGTTATATGCATCCTATAATTCAGCCTGGGAACTGTTGCGCACAGGTTTAATTCCGTGAAACAGTTTTCAAATGACGTAATACGCTATAGTATCCCATGTAATTGGAAAAGGTAAACGCGTTTCGATTTCCTGGGCACTAGATACTTATTACACGATCTACAGTAGCGTAATAAAATTGTGCACCCTTTACGGCCCACGTTCAAGTTCCGCGTAATTCTTTCCGAGAATCTACGCCTCTGCTTCAATCTCAGAAAGGGAGCAGACAACTTCTTACACACTGATGTATTTGCTCGAGATGTTTAACAAACCGACTACATAAAATATAAACACTAATGCAAGACAGCATTACAGGAACACAAAAAAATCGTAAGAACATCTGACATAATTATAAAACATTACAAACTGATGAAAACTCCGACGTTAAATTCATGGAATGAACATCTGGTAGTTAATAAATATAAAGAGTCTTCCAATAAGAGTGTCCTACTTTTAACATACAACAGCTGCCGTGTTTGTAAAGCTACAGTAATAATACTAAACATATTTTTTCCATGGTTACAGTTGTTGTTGACAAATAATCGTGGAACGTTACACCATTCCACAACGCGTAGAAATCGTTAAAATTTATTATCAAAATGGGTCATCCGTTCGCGAAGCATTCCGTGCATTACGTAAAGTGTAGGGTGGAACGGGGGAAGATGCCTGACTTTTTCTTTGATTGAAAATTTAAAATACTGCTCATTTAATTTTGAATTTCATATTGAAATATATGGATGGTATTTTGGAACTATATTTTTGTTACAAAACAGAAAACATTAATTACCTTGTTTATAGATACTGGTTTTCTTCTTACCTGCACTGTAGGCATCTTTCCCCGTTAATCGGGTAAGATGGCAAATTCAATTAACACATTTACTGACATATGTATTTTACCTGAACTTGGTTTGATACATTTATTTAACAAAATTGACTGAATCTAAAGCTCATGGACACTTTCTCACTCGTTTATAACTACTTAGGAACACAGTCATTGCACATATTTTATTGCCGTGTGCAAGACTCGTGAAATCACATCTTGCACACAATGAATTCAATCCAGTACATTTTTTTTGTCATCATTCTTTTTAGGAGGCGTTTAAGGGTACGGTAAGAAATCTCGTATGCATGCGATGCTCTAAAACAGTTCATACCCTCTGATCAGCCCGACCTTCTGCCGAGCCACCAAGTAGCTTACGAGCGACCAACTCGGTAACGAACATGTTCCAAAGCAAGTTCTCAATCCACTGACTTCTAGCAGAGGATCTTACGTAATGTTTACACATTCTCTGCAATAAAACAAAAAAATAAAACTCTTGCAACATGTTGCCATCTTACCCCGAAAGAAAGTGCTGATGATATGGCGTCGTTAGCAGAAGACAAAATGATAGTAAGGGATACGTTACTGGAGCTAAATGACAGCTGTGAACAGTATGGAATAAAGATAAATGCCAACAAGACGAAGAGCATGGTCATAGGAAGAAAAGCAAAGAAGGTAAACTTGCGAATTCTAAATGAAGCAGTAGAGCAAGAGGACAGCTTCAGATACTTGGGGTGTACTATAAGCTGGAACATGGACTGTAGTCAGAAAGTCAAAAGTAAGATAGCAATGGCAAAAAAAGCTTTTAATAGAAAAAGGAGATCTTCTGCGGACCTCTGGAAAAAGAAGTGAGGAAGAGACTAGTAAAGTGCTCTGTGTGGAGTGTGGCATTGTATGGGGCAGAAACGTGGACATTACAACGAAATGAAGAGAAACGAATAGACGCATTTGAAATGTGGATATGGAGAAGAATGGAGCGTATGAAGTAGACAGACAGAATAAGAAATGAAACTGTGTTGGAAAGAGTGGATGATGAAAGAATGATGCTGAAACTGATCAGAAAGAGAAAAAGGGAATTGGTTGGGTCACTAGTTGAGAAGAAAATGCCTACTGAAGGATGCACTGGAAGGAATGGTGAACGCGAGAAGAGTTCGGTGCAGAAGAAGATATCAGATGATAGACGAAATTAAGATATGTGGATCATATGAGGAGGCAAAGATAAAGGCAGAAAATAGAAAAGACTGGAGAATGCTGGCTTTGCAGTGAAAGACCTGCCCTTGGGCAGAACACTATGAATGAATGCACATCTCCTCTTTCCATTACCTTTGAACCAATGGCTGATTTATAATAAAATAAATAATAAAAAAACAAGACAAATACTGGGAGCCTAAGAAAAGGCTATACATAAAAAAATATAATAAAAACAAATGTGACGAAAGTGAAGGCAGATTACCACAAATCGCACGAGATAACATCCCCGCAGGCAAAAGATTCCCAGAGAGACCCAGAAAAGGTGACGCGACAATCCAAAAGATTTGAAGCCTCGGACTAAGAGAAGAAGAAGACTATATAGTAAACTGGATTTACAGTTTAAATTGATTTTAATCCGTGTCTCGGATTTAAAGTAACAACAACTTAAAAGCACTTAAACTCCGGTAAATACTACGATTTTAACAATTTATCGCACGCATATCCTGAAGAGACAGAAAGGCGTCGAGTCGTGCAGATAATGATGATGGAGTGTTTTACACGTACTAGAAAGTATATTCAATTGTTCTGCGGAGTACGTCTTGTGATCTGTCCACCTACTTCAAACTTACAAGCATTCATGCGATTTTCTCTTTTCTTGCAAATCTCGGCATCTTTCCCACCTTTGTCTTGGACGTAACATATTCTCATTCTCAATTATTCTCGAATTCTCGGAATTTAATTTCACATAATAAATGAAATGCGTTCCTTCATAAGCATATTATTTCACTCTTGTAGCACTCCCATCTCTCATTTTTGTCCTCTATTTCTATTCCGCATTGCCGAAGGCTGCGGTGTGTTACTAATCTAGTTTGCATGCGCAATTGGAGATTATCGCGAGATTTCTTACGTACTATAAAATCAATTATAATGACCAGCAAGCATTAAACGCGCAGGAAACCGTTAATGGTAATGAAAAAAATAACAATTGAACTTTTTTTTATCGAAAGCAAATGAATGCAATACCAAAAGAAAATAAGTGCATTTTATTAACTTCACGTCTTTTATTGCTCTCTATAACTACAAAATATGCACATAACGCATAGTTCCTAGTTCTGCGGCAATAAACGCTACTAATAGCCGACCTTTTAAACAACAAATGCAGATGACATAATGAACAAAGTTTTGCCAACGTAACAACGCAGAACAACACAAGCGACATCTACAATACACATTCTTGAGGCAGATTACAGAATACTCCGTATATGGCACTACAGGACGTACATAAACGTTGCCTACCCCAGTGCGCCTGTCGTACGCGCTGAAGTTCAAGGGCGTTTGTCGAGGAGTGGATCAGGACAGCACGTTTGCACATCTCCTTTTTATGTTAGGTTAGGTTCTTTTCAAACTGAATTGACGAGTGAAGCGTAGGACAGTTAAAATTACTCTAACCTAACCTTTTTATGTTAAGTTAGGTTAGGATAGGTTAGGTTAGGTTAGAGTAATTTTAACTGTAAGTTTCACTCGTCATTTCAGTTTGAAAAGAACCTAACCTAACATAAAAAGGAGATGTGCAAACGTGCTGTCCTGATCCACTCCTGTTTGTCGGACGTTGTATGCGTGCAGTTGTCCTCAGTCTAATGCGAGCTACTGAAGGAATTATGCATAACTGTGTTATGGAGTGCAAATATTGTGTTTCTTTTAATTATTTGAGAATAGTGTATAGCATATTGCAGCGAGTTTTTGTAGTTTTAATTTATGCAAAAAGTGGAAAAATATATCCGACAAGTCATTTCGAACATTTTGCAAGATGAGATTAGTACAATATTTCTGGAAAATTTTCGGAGATGTCAAAAATCTATCGCAGCAAGAGGAGGGCACTTTGAACATCTCTTGTAACGGAGGTGTGAAGCACTTGTATTCATGTTTAAGTTATTTATAAACATTTTCCTCACTAAACAGAGTATAGAAACTGAAGTGACTACAGTAGAAACAGTGGCCCATTTCACAATAAATGTGCGAGACGTATAACAGAAAATGCCTCTGAGCTTGCAGTGTGATGAAAGCATCACATATCGAGGACACTGGTACTTAACTACGGCTTGTTTGAATTTTCAATCAACCCTGTAGCTTAAATTAAAAAATCTGTGGCATGACAGCTCAAGGAGGGCCAACACCGATCAGCCGACAGCTGACGTCCACATGCTCCAGCAGAGGTCAACGATCATCCCACAACTACAGGGGAAACATGTGGTCATCACAATGATTCCCACCACCCAGCCATTACAGCAGGCATATGAAATCAGATTTCGCTACTCACTGTTGCTCTCCAAATTCCTCATGATGCTATGTGGGCACTAGTCCCATACTGTGGTCGAAATTTCATTAGAAAATTTGTTCCACGACGACTTGACTCATCACTGATTTCGAATTGCTAGTACAAAGCATCATGCCATAAATCATGCGACTTCTGTATGGAACTATAAGACTAGTACAGCTATCATTTAGCTATTATACGTTTATCTTATTCCTATGTGAAATGTTTTTTGTTATAATATTAAGTAACATTATTATCCATAAGAGAGACGACTACTCTGCACTTTCTTCAATGTAAGCATATCGAGCACTCACTAAAATGAAACCTTAAAATTTTCTCCTGTAAACCTACACCACAAATGATGGGGAGAAAAAGATAAGGGTTCAGAGAATCCCCTTACAACAAGGCATCACGTAACTTGAATTACCAAGTTTCACGTCACTGTACTTGTTATAAACGCCTAGAAATACAAGCAGTTACGGAAAAGTTAAAACAGAATTAAAATATAAATAAAATATTAATTTGCTGAAAGATACTTTCTCATCAAAGAGGCAGTGTTCGATATTGACCATATCTTCTTATATCTATGGTGAATGAAATTGTGGATATGTGTAATAACATCATAAATTCCATTCCCATGGAGTAACAGCATCACTCAAAAAGTAAAAATGGTAATTTATAATGTCGTCCACCATTATGGAGCAACACCTTGCCTGACTGTAAAACGAACAAGCTCGGGTTCAAATCCTGCTTGGAATAAGTTATCTGGTTGGGGTTTTTCCTCAAACACTTGAAGCAGAATTGCTAGGTAACTTCCGGTGTTGGACCTCGGACTCATTTCATCTTCATTAACTTCAACTTCCAGTATCATCTTTAATACTTTCAGGTCGACCAGGAGAATGCGGGGTTCGCCTAAAAATGCCATCTGTTTGGAGGAGCTGTACAAATCCCAGGCAGCTGTAGGGACTTCTACAGTGGACTATGGCAGACAGGGGAGTGTAGCTCCCTTGTCTGGATAGCGCCTTGATGAGTTGTGGGATCTGTGGTGCCGCGGTTTTCGGGTCAAAGAATGCAGCAGAACGCAAAAACGTGAATTGCAAACAGATGCCATCGATCTGAGGAAGTGGCATATTAACAAGGAAACGGAGGGGCGTTTGCGGACTTTGTCAGAAATGGATGCCATAGCCGAATCAGTAAGATGACACCAAGAAGTGAATAACATGCTTGAAGAGCGATTCTAGGGACTTCAATAATCATCCCAATATAAGGAGGTTGCACAATAAGCCTAAGGCTGCAGTGCTTACCTATGGGCCCCCCTCTGGAAGAAAAAAAATCGTATTGTCATTATACAAGGTATCCTCACATATGCAGCAACATTTGGCAAATACTACATAAAAATAACAGAGAAATTAAGAATGACAAACTGATTTCTTGCTTAGAGCAGCAGGAATCTCTAGACCGGAAAAAATCCAAAAGGGGAGAATAAAAGAAATTAAGGGGAGGACTGATACCGGAAATATAGAAAAGAAAGTGGGGAAGAGGGAAGTTAACTTGGTGTGAGCAAGCTCAGTGTATGAATGCCAACAGACTGCCGAAAGTTATGAAGTGATTTCTACAATAATGCAGAAAAAGAGGTCGACCTACGACAAGGTAACACAGGAATCAACAAGGCCATGGCCTATTATGGCGCCTTAGAGAGAGGCAATGGAAAATTTAATCGAGATACTTGAGGGTCAGAAGATTATCACCATCAAACTGTGTGTAAGATTTCAATAAATTTCAGATTTGTAAATTAACCTTATTCTAACATCGTCCCTGTCTGTCGAGTTAGCTCTGTTTCAGCATGTCTGCCTCCAGACTAGCCAGCCTGGGTTCGATTAAGAGTCGAGTCAGAAAATTTCGTGTAAAATTTCTACGTCGAGACTAGGAGAGGTGGCAGTGCACAACTTCTAATCACTCAATTGTGCATATGTCACTGTTGATAGTGATTCGTCCATCGGACGGGGACATTAAGCCTGGCGGTCTCCTTTGTGTTAATTGACAGGAGTAGGCTACGTGCCGGCACCCAGTTACCCCTTCACCCTTCCTCATCTTCATCATTCTCACTCATTTCGTATGCTACACTTACACGAACACTTATACATACACTTGCCCTAATACTCGACATACTCTTCACAGATACACATAATTCACTGCTGAAGTGGTGTGCAACTTGAAAATGGGTCATGGTCCTGCTAGCTATCCATATGTGGAACCCGAGTCACGCAAGTGAAGTGGAAAGGCATTGAATACACACTAACATTGTCACATTACATTGGAATCCTTTTAATTCGAGCTCTAAGAAGAATTTGGAAAAAAAGTTCAAAATATTATCCTAAAATCGAATTAACCAGCAAATAATTCTTTTTAGAAAATTCATGTCAATAAAGGAATATTATACACTCGTTTACAAGCAATAAGAAAACGATGAATGGATGTTCAGTGTACTTTGTCTGAGCTGTTGTCATGTTTTATCTATATTCAAACAAAAATTACGTTACTAATAGAAGAAAATACTTCAGCATTAAAATTGTGAATGCTTCATGTTTCGACATTCTGAATTCAGAAGAGCTAGTAACACAGTAATTTATGTACATACAATAATGAAGGTTTTCGCACATTTTTTCTGTTTCAAGTTACTGACTGTTGGTGGGTGAGGGGTAGAGGGACACATACATTTGTAATAAGTAAAGTTGGATATCCTACCCATTGCTTTTACCTGCAGTCAATCACTGGATAATGGTATGAAATCTGTTAACAGTAGTAATGACCTTTTTTGATCCACTACCTGTTGTCAAAGTTTAAGAACAGAATTTGAATTCTCGCAATCATCAATAGACGAAAGTACCACGAAATGCTTTCGGATTTTCTCTTAAATTCCAGAATGGACACAACTTTTCATTGACTGAAATCCTGACTTCAAAATATTCAACTGTAAGCTTCGGAATTTCGAATTAAATATCACTATTTAACATTGGTTTAAATAAGAAATTCAAGAGGAATAAATATTTGTTCTAACTGTCCATAAGTCTAATTATCCAGTGTCGAATTAACCAGTAATTACTACACTCTTTATCATCAGCTCTTGAATACTGAACAGTATCTATAGTTTGGAAGTGTTGTCAAAAATGTACAGTCTCAGAGACAACACTGATGGTACACAGATATTTTCGAAATCCCAGAAAGGAGGCATTGCATATGATCAGAGAACGAGTGACCACATTCAGAAGCGAACTACTACTTGAGGCAGGAACATTCGTTGTTTCATTGTAAACCATCCCTAAGTAGTTAGAACAAGTGCCAAGGAAAAGAATTTAATGTAAATAAGTAGTGCGATAATAGTACATTATGCAACGAGCCTATAATGGTAGTAATTAAGACGCAAGTGTGATTGTTTATGAAACGAGCGCCTTAATTACCATTATAGGCAAGTTTCATACGACTTTTTATGCTCGACCATATTTCTAACTCGAAAGTATTCAAAATTATGGTTATGTGCGAACTGACCTGAATTGTGAGATGTGCGCAGACGCGAAAGTATTAATTTTTTCCGAGGCCGAATTTCATTGACCTTGGCACAGAATAAGATGAACATTACTCTGGTATAACCTGAAAATTGATTTAAAATTGAAAAACGAGATGACAAATTGAATTTATTTGAATATTATTTACAATTAACTCTAATTATTATAGTAACAGAACATAACCTTCTGCTACAGTATTGGATTTCCACCCTCCATGACTTTTCGCTAATTCTCTTTCGATTACATATCCGAGAATAATCGATACTTGCGGTTTTATAACGGTACAAAGCTGACTTGTCATTGGCTGAGGTTTTATAACGGTACAAAGCTGACTTGTCATTGGCTGAACACCTGTACTTTAATGAGTAGGTGTACTTTAATGACATGCATTAAGGGACTGCACCAGGTGTATAATTACTACATTTCGGCATGGTCGAGCATAAAAACTTTTTCATCACCATCAGTTGTTTCTCAGACTGTACATCTTACTTCTTGATACATATTTCTAGCATAAGTCAACTACACAAAATCTGTAGTGTCGAGACACACACAGGAAAGAAAATTTTCTTTTTATATTAATAAATATAAATATTGTTCACATACACATTGTATGTATTGCATGTTTTAAGATAATGGCTATTAGTCAAGTTCTAAGCTGCATTAAATATAAAAAAATATTAATAAATATTATTATTCAATATGAGGAAGTTATGTCGAGTCAACATTTCCAGTGATGATATCTACCCAGTATAGACAGTACAAGTAATTCGTACCGATAAAAACTGACAGCACTGTAATCTGTACAATGTTGGAGCTCTTACAGTAACTGCATTGACATCAAGCTGACTGCAATGTCTATTAGAGAGCGGGTAAGCAAATAATGCCGCACCTCCCTGGTAACCATGGCAACTGTACTTCAATAAGATAGCTGCTAGTGGAATGTTTAAACGTAAATAGAACCTGCAAGAGGACGCGAATTTGGAGACAACCTACTCAATTTGGGGCTAATCACTGAAAAATTGTAGTACAGTAGAAATGAAGGGGGTTGACTGAATGGTTAATCGAAAAAATCGGATAATCCGTATCATAAAATATTTCCATAAATTATGTGAATAACACTTGAACTTTCGTCATTTTCTCCATGGCCTTGTGTTTAATACATTTGGTAGTGAATCAGAAGTTCATTAATTTAAGTTTGGTTGTTAACGACATGTTTTCAAGGAATAAGAAATCTCCTTGTAAAGGCTATCATTGGAAAGATAGGAATAGTAGAGGCTAATGTTGCAGATTTACATACTGTATACACTTTATCTTCGATTTTTATTAAATTGCGCACAGTTGTAACATCAGTCTCGTATTGTGATGCGAGATGACCCACAGTTTCTCTTTCCCCAAACCACTTAATTATATGCATTTTGTTCGATACTTAGCACAACACGTTTTCTTTTGACACTCAGGGAATACATTTTATATATTATAAGTTGTACAGTTATGGCAACTCAAAAAGTAGACCAAACTGTCTAAGTATAAATGTGGGTAATAACACTCTCCAGAAAAAATACGTATACTAATATAAGGTATAATAATATCTACTTGATATGTTTGCGTAGCAAAAAAAAAAAAAAAAAGGTGAAAGAAAGACAGTCGGATAATCTGCCAATCGGTTAATAGGATGACATAATAGGGGTTCTACTGTACTACAGACCTTAAAAATACCATTCAGTATGAAGGCATTTTCTTAGCGGGCATCCTCTCTCTTTGTAACATAACTAAAATAAGTTATGTACTTTCTAACATATATAATATAACAGAAGTAAATCTAAATACTGTACTTTTAAATAAGCATTATTGCTACGAATATAAATACTTATAAACTTATAAATATACTTATATATTAATTTATGTTGTAGCCTCCTTGCAATAACCAAATAAATGAAATATATTTAATTCTGTTATTTTATATAGTTAGAAAATACGTGATTTATTTTATTTATATTACAAAGAGGAATGATATCTGCTAAGAATATGTCTATATATCCAGTGGTATTTTCTAAACTCCAAACACGCTATAGTCTCGCTGCTTTCAACTATGTTCAGCTGTATTGGAAAGCTCATTCTCTTTCTCTTCTTGGTTTTAGAAAATCTCGACATATATTGTAGTTTCTCTCCCTTGTGTGAAAGTTTTGTTTTATCTATGTTGTAGTTTTACTCTGTCTTATTTGCAGGTTTTTCAGTTTCTTTTTTCTTGTGTCTTGTGAGATGTTTTTATTTATATAGAATTATAAATATATTGATGGTCTAGAAATAAATCCAAACTTTTCTCTAGTTTCTTCTAGTAGTTATTATTGAGAATGCTGTGATCTAATTGATCGGTTTGCGATAAAGAATAGAGTGAATTTACAGTAGAAGTATGTAAATAATAACACACATGAAGACCTATACTTTTTTTAATATGTACAATGCAATCTCTCATCACTCAAGTCTTGGTCTCCTCAACTTTTAAACCTACTGTCCGCCCCTGGGTAAGGGGAAGAATGAAGGGGATTTCCCTTCCATTGCCAAAATATCCACACCTACATTCAGATATTGCTTCTCACAGCCAAAAAAAATAATTTCCCCTCCTTCACTCCATTTTTTTAGGAATGATTTTGTGATTATGTATATTTTTAGATATGGTTTCGTTATATTACTACCACACCTTAGTCAATAGCATTTTTCTGTAAGAATACAAATTTGCAATATTTTCACGTATAGGCCTCTTTATTTTGGAAGTAAATATATTGATGAAAGAAGTTTTACATTTTCAGCGTTATATCAGTCCCCTAACTGCCCATTGTGCAATTCAAACCAAGAAATAGATTCGGAACACCTCCAAATCTGTGCTTCAGTGGCTGACCATGATAATATCTTTGAAAAATATTGGAGTGCAAGAGGTCAAATGACTTTATTGTCAAACGCCTGGCATTAGAAAACAACAACAACATTTTCAGAGTCATTTTTAATTACAATTCATATATGCAGCCTACTTCTTTTACTATTCTACAACCCTACACTAAGCAGAATTTTAATCTTCTTTTTCTATTTGGCTATTATTTTGTATTATTTTTTTAAGAATCCAAAATGTAGCTTTCAGATGCTCGTCAGAGAGAGAGAGAGAGAGACAAGAGTGAAGGGGAAGAAAGAGAGACAGAGATAATGAATAAGTCATCGCTTCCTCCTTCTGGAAAAACAACTTCACACTGGTTCCGATTAAAGACAGATTAAGTTACCGCCATTCTGAGGTTCGGATTTTATGTCTTCAGATGATAAGTATGCCACACAATTCACTTTCGCATCTTTAAATTCATTTAAATATAACTGAAGATATTTGAAAATTGTATCAGTCATAAAGACAGCAATAAAACGTAACTTCATGGAGTATTCTTTTAACACTTATGGTACCTACAATGTAATCACAATAGAAGCAATAAATATAAATCCAACGTCATTATACTTTTAAACAATCATTTAGACATGGATGTGCAAGCAAAGTTTTAAACTCTAATAAATGAAAATATTTCTGTGTCCTACCTTGTAAATTGTCCAGCATGTAGGTGAGAAGTTTGTGGGTGCCATTGGGCTCACCGTAAAGCGTGAGGATCTCCTTCGTTAGAGGATTTCCCTGTAGACCCAGAACATGAAGCTGAAACAATTTTCCCAATTCGTATGGGAGAACACGAAGATGGTTGTTGTTCAAATGGAGTTCCCTGCAAGCAAGAGTTCATCAACATAAATAAAAAGTATCAAGAACAATCAAGATCTCGGAATTCTAGCAATCAACTCAACTTTAAACCAGTTTCATTTCGAACTATTTCATAAACACATTATTTTGCAACATTCATGTAAAGCACAGTTGAAGTCAAAGTCAAACTTAAAAAAGTGTGGGGCTCATGAATATTTTTAAAATGTGACAAAGAGAAGAAATTATCATTGACAACATTAATATTGCCGTGTTAACAACTGAATGATAATTTTCGTAATAAAATTACATTATAGTTATTTTCATAATTAAGTGATGACAGATTATTATGAAAATATTATTAATAGGATGGAAAATTTAAAAAATGAAGAGTATGAATCACAAAGCTTCTACCAACAAAACAGCAAGATGCCACATGACTAGTGTTTTATCATATACAGTGAACTCTCTCATTTACTGACATTGAAGGGATGTAACAATCTGTCCGCATCTGCGAGGTGTCCTTTATTGGGAGGGAGGCTCCCACAATCTAACAGAAAATTAATAATATCCCTTATGCTTTAAATGAAATGTATTACTGTAATTTAATCCTAAATACAGTATACTGTACTACAGTAAATTCTTTGGAACTTTGAACTACAGTAGATAAGGCCGAAAAAGCAAAATACAGTACCGTGCCATGCAATTTTATTCTAGGTCTACAGTTATGCAGTACTCTAATTTACAGTTTTCAAACTAACCTTTACGTTCAGGTGCCATGTCTCTCGAAACAGAACAACTGATTGAAGTGAAGAGAATAATCCTACTAACCCTATCATGTGTCGAATACAATTTCATGATTGCGGAAACCTTGGACCCATCAGACAGGTTAAATTTTATGACTTTGTTTATCCACCTGCTTCCAGCAACAAGGGGTAGCCGGCTGGGCTAGTGGTAGCCTATGAGACGCTTATTGTATTCTTTCATGTTAAGGAATTTCTGTACAGTTCTCAAAACTAAATTTTCCATTTTTGTAACACATTAGGTCTTGAAATCCAAGTTTACTCCGCAATCAGGAGGTAAAGCAAGCTTTAGGACTGTGAAACAGCTGTCTGTGTCCGTGTCTGAGTGTGTCCGTAAACGAGAGTTCAATTTATCATTATTTCTATATTATTTTAGTTGGGACATAAAAATCTGTCTGTATATGAGGAGCGTCTGTATCTAGGAGGTGTCCATAAGGAGATGTTTCACTGTACATTATATTGTTTTGGCGGGAGGCAAGTGATCGTATGCCAGGTTATGAACAAGCTTCCCTATGCAGACCAGTTCCACTCCATCCTTTACTGCTTAGCTTCCTTGGAATGGCTGCTCTGCATTACCATCATTAAGACGACAGAATATGACTATCTGGAACCGGTCTGCATAGGAAGTCTTAGTATAAATAGGCTATCAATAAGAACTGATATTTTTCATCAACAAGGCAAAAAAGATAAAATGTATTACATGTGTGCCTTAAAGTGCAATGGAGACAGTGAGGAAGAGCTCACACTGGCCACATGTTACGTCTAAAAATATTGAACAGTAAATTTTATAGGGGAACTGGAAACACGCAAGTGAAGAGAGTAGGCATTAGATCAGTCATGTCAATTGATGTCCATAGGAGCAAGCACGTGCTTTAGAGCTCAGGAGAGCTATGTTCAGGGATGGCCAGCACTGATTCAATAGATAAAGGGAAGAGAACTTATTAAAACTGTATCCATGTTAATTTTTAGATTTGTCTGAGTAGTGTAAGTACATTATAAGTATGTAAGTTCTAATTTTAATGCTCATTTTTCACAAGTTTGACTTTTTATTCAAAAGAAATATTTTCTCAACTTATTTTTATAGAAAAGTGAAATTTTCAGATATAGGCCTATTTATTCAGTAGTCTTACAGAATGTTTTCGTGAATCTAATATATAGTAAATACGTATTACTGAAGATAGTGTATTGAAAATTTTGAAAATATTAGCATGGAAATTGTTTGTAAGGAAATGAATTAACAAAGCAATTACTGTTACATCATAAGCAAAAGATACGTGTCCATGTGTTGTAAAAATGTAAGCTCTATAGCTTCAGCAATTTCCGGGAAAATAATTTAATATTCTGATGATAGGAAGTTCATCCATCTTGAATCTTGCATACAATACTCACCAATATCACATTAAAAACATTATGCGATAAGAGTTTTGTTATGGAATATTAGTTACACTTAAAACATATACAGCATCTAAGTAACTTTGCTTTGTACTGTAATATTGTTTTGATTAGTTTATAGATTACTTTTATAAGGCTAAAGGTACCATCTATATCAATTCCAACTTATCATGTCATATCATACTCATTCTCTTTTTTGGAATATCGCTTTCTTTATGAATGATATGTTTCATCCACTTAGTACAGCATAGTTGTACTAGTATGGAATTTATTTGAATATTCCTTCTTAACTCTTTATTATGTTATTAACATTTAAAACACAACTGCAATATTAAGAAATTGGTATTAGTACTTTTATTTTACAGACAATATAAATACTATCAAACAGAAAGAAGCCATATAAAAATAGCGACATAAAATTTCACGTTCCATTTGAAGTTTGTGCACCACTGTTTTCTTAATCCAACAGACTGCTTATTCATATACACAGCCCTTTCTCCTTCCATACTTAGCGCTTGATGCCCGCACACGACATCAAGGTAAGAAAAATGCGCTTGCTTTGACATCACTGCATTAGATGCACACACATTTTAAAGGAGATTAAGGGAACCCCTAATATTCTTTCTTGAAAATACAGAAAAACCATGTTTTAATGTTCTCATTTTTAAGGAATAATCTGTTAAGTCCCAGTCAAATTACCATTAATTTTCGCTTTTAAAGAAACCTGGTTTAAGGAAATCTCACTTTTAAGGAATACTTTTGAAGTGGATTTTGTGATAATGACGTCCAAAATATCGATTCGAATTTGAATATTCAAAAGTACAACTCAATCTATATTACAGTAATACAGCACCATACAGTGGCGTTATTCTTTATTGTTCTTTACAGTCTTGCTTTGCATTGCTTTCACAGAGTGGTTGCTTCGCTTGCTTTGTTCTGGCGAGTTGTGTGAATTCTGTTTCCAAGTTTTTTTTTTTTTTTTTTTTTGCTTATGCCGTTTATGCATCATTATAATGGCAACTAAACAGAAGAAATTAACTGTCGGACAAAATGTGAAAACAATAAGGTGTATCGAGACTAATCCACAAATAACATTATCGCACAGGGCAAAAGAGAATGGTTTGTCAACTACTTCAATATGGAGAATAATGAAGACGAAAGAAGAAAATTTCAATGCTGAGTTTGTGGTTCAGATTCAATCAAACGGAAAAAACATTCGTGCCTCACCATTTGAAATTTTATAATGAAATTTATTGTAAATAATAATTGTAGGTTTAATCTATACCAATAATAAATCTGTAGCCAAAATTTTTCTGGTAATTTTCGATTTTCCAAAAATAATTGGTGTTAACATGTATATTTAACCGTCCTGAAACCGAAAATCGCTTTTTTGAAATTTCTGTTTTTTTTTTTCTGTCTGTCTGGATGTTTGTTACCTTTTCACGCTATAATGGCTGAACCGATTTATATGAAAATTGGAATATAAATTAAGTTCGTTGTAACTTAGATTTTAGGCTATATGGCATTCAAAATACTTTATTTAAAAGGGGGGTTATAAGGGGGCCTGAATTAAATAAATCTAAATATTTCGCTTATTATTGATTTTAATGAAAAATATTACATACAAAAGTTTCTTTAAAAATAATTTCCGATAAGTTTTATTCTATATAAAATTTTGATAGGATTGATATTTAATGAGATAAATGAGTTTTAAAATTACAATAACAACGCCATCTAAGGCACTGTACTGAAATAAAAACAAATGACTTCGTCTATAAGGGGCCTTGGACAATAACAATCGAAAGCTATTAAACATAGCCTAAGAGAATGTTTCTGTGTTTGTATGAAGTAATATCTGAAGCTAATTAATTGTTTAATTATTATTTCACTGTTGGAAAGTGTAGTTTCTTTACATGGACATAATTCTACAATGTTATTACAGTAACTTCTGAAACATATAGCAAATAATATAAAGTATACACATTAAAACTAAATGATATGTCAATCTTCATTAAACTATGGTTGCATGTAATAACAATTAAGAAACATGTTAAAGGAATTGTCATTGCACCAAATGATTGCTCTCTGGACCAAAATGACCGCATTTTAATTATTTAAATACAATTATTTAAATTAAGTAACATATTAAACGGTTTATCCTTCTATCAAACACGAATGTTCCCTGGATCAAACGTCCTATTTTAATTATGTAATTACTTTATATTTATTTCTAACGGGTGCAGCAGAGTGCACAGGTACGGCTAGTTAAATGAATATAATGTTTGGTATATAACACACGTTAGTACTAGTTATTTTAGCCTTCCCTTCCCATTTCGTATGTGAACTCCCTTTTAACGAAAACCCCTATTTAAGGATTCGTTAAAAAGGAGTTCTACTGTATGGCAAAATGAATAATCCAGTCTCCACCCAGCATGTAATCTGTCACAACACCAATTCGTTTCTGTAGTAATATGTTAAGTGAACCGAAATCCTTCATACATTAAAAGCCAGTAAAAACAAAATGATGGAGAAGATTGAAAGGAAATTATTATGTTAAAGATTATTACTCTTCTCAGCCCTTGCAGAGCATAGACTGAAATTCATAACTTACAGTTTGCTTTTCGGAATATGCAGTGTATTGCTTTCGTGTGTTAAATACTAGGTATAATACCTTGTTCATTAGTTTCAGCCTGTTCTCGGCTTTCTTCAGAACTGGTTGGTCCTGATCTTTGCGCCTTCAGTTTGCGTTTCCTGTGGGGTGTCTGTCTGTGTAGTGTAATGTGGAGTCAAAAAGTGTGTATGTTCTGAAATTGAGTTGTGTGTTGAGGATTTCTTGTGGGTGTCTTTTTGTGTGCCTGTGCAACCTCATTCAAGAAATTAAATTACAACATTGCATACAGAACAAAAAACACTCTACAAAAGCATCTCAACACATAAACAACACAAACAACAAATATATAACCACACAGGCATATACAAACTTAAATGCAACACCTGCAGCAACTTCTACATAGGACAGACAGGTAGATCATTTCAAACATGTTACAAAGAACACACCACAGCCATAACAAAATTAGAAAAAAAATCTATATATGCAGAACACATCACAAATGCCAATCACACCTACAGCAACATAAACACAGTCATGAAAATTCTACATGTTCAACCGAAAAAACCAGAAACTAGAACAATACGAAATATACAAGCACACAAAAACAAACCCACATGAAATCCTCAACACACAACTCAATTTCAGAACACACACACTTTTTGACTCCACATTATACTACACAAACATACCCTCACAGGAAATGCAAACAGAAGGCTCGAAAGCCAGAACCACCCAGTTCTGAAGATAGCTCACAACAGGCTGAAACTCTAGTCAACAAGATACCATACCTAGTATTTAACACGGGAAAGCAATGAACTACATATTCCGAAGTGATACTACAGTGTTAAAAGTTGTGTAATCAAGTTGTATTACAGTTTTTCTCAACATAACATCAGCAGAACAGATCTCAGAGCTTCTATTATGTTGAGTCAGAACTATATCAGTCAGCCACCTAACAAAATAAGCATGGCAAATATACGTAAAGATTAATTTTTGGTCCTACAGAATATATCTGTTATGGTAACAATGATTATTAGAGGAGAAAAATTCGCTCTGGCACAGAGGATCGAACCTGGGTCCTTGGTTCTATGTACCAAGTGCTCTAATCACTGAGCTACACCAAAGTTCAATCCACAGCACCGGATCGAATCCCTCTTCTCTAGTGTTTTTCTCTTTGTGGCCTCCCTTCAAGTTTGACATATATTAAGTCAACTGCCATTATACAAGGAGCGCACTCAACTGAGTGACTTGGTGGCCGGGATTCCACAGTAATATGCACTGTTGGGCAAAGAATCTACGTAAAGATTGATTTTTGGTCCTACAGAATAATATCCGTTATGGTAACAATGATTATTAGAGGAGAAAAATTCGCTCCGGCGCCAAGGATCGAACCCGGATCTTTGGTTCTATGTACCAAGTGCTCTAACCACTCAGCTATGCCGAAGTTCAATCCACAGCACCGGATAAAATCTCTCTCCTCTAGTGTTTTTCCCTTTGTGGCCTGACTCCAAGTTCGACATATATGTTGACATACATGAAATCAACTGCCATTATGCAAGGAGCACACTCAACTGAGTGATTTGGTGGCCGGGATTCCACAGTAATATGCAATGTTGGGCGAAGAATCTACGTAAAGATTAATTTCTGGTCCTACAGAATATATCTATTATGGTAACAATGGTAAATTCCACATTTAAACAACAAAACTAAAATTCTTTCAATCATTTACTATCACAATACACCACTCTCTTAAATTGACTAAGCATGTTGGGAGTTAAATCTACGGCTTCCCAGAACATGCTACGAAATTATATTAAGAAATTCTATGGTCAGTAAATTGTACAGTGATCATTATTATAAAAAAAAATGCTATGAAATGTTTCATATAAGACGAATTTTATCTCGAAAAGGAAGCAAACCTAGCAAAATTATAGCAAATCTTTTTGTTTGAAATATCTCAAAAGTGCGTGTGCGTATGTATGTGTGTGTGCATGTGTGTATACATATATATGTAGGGGTGAGAATGATATAGTCCTAAGCCACACAGACAAAATTTTAGAGCAGAGCATATAAAAGATTTAGAGTTCAATGCTGTTAGGTGCAGTATTACAATTTCTTCAGCGTATACTTGCATCATTTGCTGAGTAATTTTTACAATATTTTACTAGTAGCTTCCTCACACGTGTAAGTAATGAACTTGCACGAAAAACCATTCTTGTTAAAAAGTTTGGCTTTCGACTATCTCATTCTTACCCCTTCTATATTATTATGAAAACAAGTTTTATTTCATACAACATTCTAGTTTCGTAATTTTTCATCCTATTATTTTTAGCTATATCGCTATATATTTTTATATGTGAAGTATATTATTATGGGTCCCGCGCTGTGGCGTCGTGGTCTAAGGCATCCTGCCTAGGACGCAAGTTACGGAATGCGTGCTGTGCAAGTCCTCATAGGGAAAGAAATTTTCTCATGAAATTTTGGCCAGTGTATGGGATCGATGCCCACCCAGCATCGTGATGCACTTGGAGAGCTATGATAGGTAGCAAAATCTGGTTGCAAAAGCCAGCTATAAAGGCTGGGGAATTACTGTGCTAAACACACGATACCTCCATTCTGGTTGGATGATCGTCTACCTCTGCTTCAGCATGTGAACGTAAGGCCAGCAGCTGGCTGGTCGGTCTAGGCCCTTCAAGGGCTGTGGCACCATGGATTATTATTTTGTATTATTATGGAAACAAGTTTTTATATATAAATTTAATCTTTATCACTATCGTCATCATTTTTAGTTATTGTCATCGCCATCATCATCATCATCAGCAGCAGCATCAGCACCACCACCACCACTACCACGATCACCATAGTCATCCTCATCATCATTATTTTTATCATCAACACCGTCACCGTCACCATCACCTACCTAAGGTTATGATTATTTAGAAGTTTAAAATGGCCTGTTCTGACTTCAACATTCTCAATTGTTTCTCAGTGTCTCACTATTTCTTCTTCCTTTTGATGACTTTTTAAAATCTGTTTGGGAAGCCAGTTTGTGTTTATATTATTGATATGATTTTTCCAGTTCCAGACAAGAATTTGCTATGTTTAGGGTGTGATAAATAACCGACAGGTTGTGTGTGTGTGTGTGTGTGTGTGTGTGTGTGTTTGTTTTTTTTCTTTCCTCAGTCCTGTTTATTTTTATGTATTTTCTCAAGGAATGGAAATATATTCACATTTCATTAAATTTCATTATGACATTCCATCTATTTTGGAAATTTGTTATAAGAGTATATGTTATATAAAAATTATCATATCACCTTTACCTGAGGTAGATGAGTTCTCCGAGTTCAGCCGGCAGGCTACGCAGTTTGTTACTGGACAAGTCAAGGGTTCGTAAGTTGACCAACCTCGAGATGTCCGGCGGGATTCGCGAAAGGCAGTTGTCATTCAGGTACAACGATGTCAGGTGTGTAAGTTTCCACAGATTTGGGCTTAAGTTTCTAATAGTCCCTGCAAATCAGAAATGACACACATTAGACAATTTTCCTTAATCTTTCAATAATATCATAACTACGCTATCACAGCATGAATACATGGAATGAAATAGGAAATAAAATATTTAATCAATGCACTACTTGGAAGAAATGACAACTACAACAAAAAATGAACAGATACTGTAGGTAGAACTTTTCACAATTTATGACGAATAATAAAGGTTGCAAAATTCGGAGAATTCACGTGGATAACAAAAATTCATCCAAAACCTAACAAAGTACTAAACTCTAGTGACTGTAGTTCAAGTAAAGGCCTTACTTTATTATATTTAGCGAGTATTTATAAAAATGAGCTAGTTTAGACAAACAGGAAAGAAGGCAAAGAGACACAAGTTTTCACAAGATAAGAAAAGGAAATATAAAATATGAATTAAGATTTTCACGTAGACAAATCTGCAGTGCTTGGGAAAAGTGACACAAGTCAGCTTCCACAAACCTTTTTTGAAATTTATTGACAACTTACGGAACATCTGCTCGCTTGAAAAAAATACATAAGCATTCCTCCCATTACAATAATTCATACAGAAAAAATCAAATCGACATAAACCAGTGTAAGTTGTCAATAAATTATCAAAAAGGGTTTGTGGAAACTGACTTATGTCACTTTTCCCGAGTACTGCAGAAATAGCGTAGTTCAAACTTCACTTAACTTTAGGAGAAACATCAGACGAGAGCAGACGAAGAGACAGTATGGTGGAACCTAATTCAATACTTTGCCGAGAGAATCTCAAAGAATATAAGGATATCTAACTCAAGCCGTTTATAAATTGTTTTAGGCATCATGCATAACACGACTAGGGTGGAGAGGGAATACTTTTCGTCACTGACATTCTCTAACTCGCAGCGCTTGTACGTAAGTTTAAGTAATGATTGAAAACAGCTAAAATAATAAATAGACATAAGTTCCGTGAACTCACTGATACATTAATTCATAAGACGCGTCTGAGTAGAGAAACAAACATTTATAACACGCGTATCTCTCGAGGATAGCTCATGACCAGGGAAAGGATTTATATGTAAATACATATTTACTTATAAAGCTAATATAATTTATATTTTGCATTATCTTTATGTTTCACAATGTGTAGGGTTGAAAAATCCTACTTTTATTTTCCATATTTTTCCATATTTTAGAGTTTAGTACATATTTTCGTTAATTTCCATATATTTTCCATATTTCATATAAAACAGTCCATATTATATTAGGTTTAACAATAAAACAAAACAAAATTCCATTAACTTTTAAAAATACATTTCAACAATAGAGATTTAAACACATGTTCAGTAATCCCTTTAACATCAGAGTTATTTGAAAATTAGCAGTCCTATCAACAATGGGAAAGTAAGTTACAAAACTGTATTAATTTAATTTAAAATTTTTAACAGACTTCAGTTGTGCAGCTCAACAGTTAAATGCCAGTCAGAGTACACATAGGTTCAGTTTTGTAAATCATACTATAAAGACGGTAAATATGCCAAAAGTACGTCATTCAGTCAATTTAAAATCAAAACTAACAAGTTACATTTCAGAATTTAAAGAAGATGGTTTATCAACTGACAATAAAATATTATTTTGTAATTTGTGTCAGTGTGCAGTATCATCTACACAAAAGTTCCTGGTGCAACAACACATTACAACTAGTAAACATCAGGCCAACAAACAACTAAATTCCAAGCAGAGACAATTGTTTTTAACACAACCAACAACATCGAATGTAAGATCTGAGTTTAACATCGACCTGTGCCGTTCTCTCATCTCTGCTGATATTCCTCTCTACAAACTAAAGAATAAGGTCTTCAGGGAATTCCTTGAAAAATATACTCAACATACAATCCCGGATGAGTCAACACTTAGGAAGACGTATGCTCCATCCATCTACGATGAGACAATACAGAAGATAAGAGATGAAATTAAAGATAGTTCAATTTGGGTTTCCATTGATGAGACTCCCGACAAAGAAGGTAGACTTGTTGGTAATGTAGTTATCGGTTTGTTAAGTGAACAATATTCTGAACGAATTCTTTTACATTGTGATGTTCTAGAAAAGTGCAATAACAAAACTATAGTTAAACTGTTCAACGAAGCTATGGGTATCCTGTGGCCAAAGGGTATTATGTACGATAATGTGTTATTCTTTATTAGCGATGCTGCCCCTTATATGGTCAAAGCTGGACAAGCATTATCTGTTGTATATCCTAAATTGACTCATTTTACTTGTGTGGCGCATGCATTTCATCGTGTGGCAGAAGTGGTCAGAGACAATTTCCCTAAAGTAGATTTGTTGATTTCATCAGTGAAAAAAGTATTTCTCAAAGCTCCCAGTAGAGTTAACGTGTTGAAAGAAATGTACCCTGAAATTCCATTGCCACCAAAGCCAATTTTAACTAGATGGGGTACATGGCTAGAAGCAGTTGAATATTATGCCGAACATATAGACTCTATTAACAATGTTCTCCTTGCATTGGACTCTGAAGATGCAGTCTCAATTGATACTGCGAAAACAGTTACCTGTGACATAAGTGTGAAGAATGACTTAGCTCACATTCAGCATACATTTTCATGCATCATAAAAACGCTCAAAAGTCTCCAAAATAGGCACCTTTCACTATCTGAAAGTTTTGAAATTATAAATAGTACTGTGGAACAACTGAATCGTGGTAGAGGTAAAGTTGCAGATGCAGTAAGAGCTAAGGTGGACACTGTACTTTCAAAAAACCCTGGATATGAAGAACTACAAAAGGTTGTTGCTGTGATGAGTGGTGAATCAACAGTGAAGATTAACTTGGACTTATCCCCAGCAGACATTGTGAAATTGAATTATGTACCAGTTACTTCTTGTGACGTCGAACGCTCTTTTAGTCAGTATAAATCTATCCTCAGAGACAATAGAAGAAGATTCACTTTTCAGCACTTGAAAGAAATGTTTGTAACCTATTGTTATGGTAACAGACAATAAAAATTGTGTTTTGTTGAAACTACATTGGAAGATAAGGTACGTCCATTATATTTTTTGTTTAGTTTGATTAAAATGTACCAATATTTAACGTACATAGTCATTTTTTTATAATTTTAAGTCCATATTTAATTCCATATTTTGGTAAAAATCCATATTTAATTCCATATTTTGGTAAAAATAACTACATATATATTTACATATTTCATATATTTTTAGTCCATATAAATCCGTTCCCTGCTCATGACTCTTAGCTAAAGTGACGTGTTCGTATGACTGTTTCGACTGGCTGAGAGGGTCCGATATTCGGTCCTTCCTTTCGTACTTTTTAATTTCGAACTTCGCTGCCAGATTCTAGAATATTCTAATTAATATTACTTTAAAATAGAAATGCGCAATCCATCGCAACATCATGAACCAGAACGTTCCATAGCTATAGCTATAAAAGCTCGAATATTACAGTCGATAACGATTCACGGTTCGAATCTCAGAAGGTCGTAAGAGCAAAAGAGAACGATATCGAAAGAATAATTAATTAATATAAGATGTTCCAGCAAGCAAACTATGTCGACATCGTCCAACTCCATGCGGGTTGTTATCGACCTCGTATGTCTTAGGCCATATTATATATCACAGTCTGAATCCAACTTTTTCCTTGGTCTACCCAAGTTTTGATGTTCTCATGGTACTAGGCAAGACATATTCAAAATATATTTATATAAATTATTAAATTTTGTTAACATTTTGCGATGTCCGTTCTTTAAAGATACGTTGCTTATTTCGAACGGAACAAAAAATGCATTAATTTGAAGGATTTGATATAACTTGCTTATTAAGAAAACGGTGTTATAGGAACAACATGACTCGATAAAACATTATCTACGACTGGAAAAAACATTAGAAAGGAGAAAGAAAATAAATAATTAACATAACAGATTGACAGCACGCGTTTAACATAAAATTATCATACAAAGACTAAAATTTGTAACACTAACGTGATGATGTTAGTGAACGTCATATCCACTCCTGATTCTGTCTACGAAACCATTAAATACCTCCTACATGTCTCGACTGTAATTTGGATTGCGTAAGCAAAAACGAACGGCTTAAGTCAGACACCCTGTATAACATCACATTATCTTCAATCACAAAGTAGGACTGGTTTGGATTTGAGCCTAGGACTTTATTGTGGAAAGCTATTTGACTATTTAGTTGATAGTAAAACAACTACAGGTTAAGAGAATAATTAAGAGTCTCAGGAAAAAGGGGGAATTCAATTTGCATATTAAATTAAGTGAATATAATGTGTATGCATCTCCTTTAACACAGTTTTAATACCTCAACCAAACAAATCGTAGTAGTTTGTACATGACTAAGCAACAGTATCTATCCAGAACGTTTCGTGTTAATTTTTATATAATTATGTGCTAACAAAAATGACAAACAGTTTTTGAACTGATTTTCACAGCAGTAGTAACAAAATTAGATTATTATAATCATACCTGTTATCTCCAATTCCGGCCAATGAGATTTCTTTCCAGCAGCTGCATCCTCACTTGACATGATGGTGTGAGTGCGACGCGGGTTGGTATTTTCATACTTATCCTTGTGATTGCGTGACATGCTAAAACCTGAAAATAGACGTATCAATGATTAAAATCTTGTTATGAAACAAACCAAGAAGTACTTATTACACAAACCATCTATTATAATGCAACACAGTCCTGCCCAATCCACGCAGCTCAAGCAAAGTGCAACTATGTTATCTATCAATACATCAAACCTGAAATAAACTCTTATGCCAAATCTCACAGCAGTTCAATGGACTTCAACAGACAAAATATTAACTTCATAACGATGGTGTTGAATAGCAACCTCGTATGTATAAAAAAAATATATATAAAGAACAAAATGAGATTCCATTTGATCCCTACCAAAAAGAAGTCTTCCCGAATCTTCTGTAAATACATCGTAAGTCACGGCATGCAAACTAACTTTAAAAAATGAGATTTAAATATTCTCCTAAGCAGTGGCATAGCCAGACTAATTATTTTGGGTGGGCCAGATATGCAAGGGTTTTAGAAAGTATCTGACCCATCTCCTGACAATGCCGCTGCCGTCTACTCTCTTGAAACTCATTCTCGGAAGTCTTATTTAATACCATGCAAAATTACGATAAACAATCATGCAAGGCATACCTATAGAAACGCTTAATAAGGTAAACTGGAGCTGTCGAGATTTCCTAGCAACGAATCTTTCGATCGCTGAGGATGGGTTCTTCAACAAATCCCGACTTTTCTCCCTCTCAATGGATAAAATTGCTAGATTACAAAACCTTGTTCTTGACATGATTGTCGAATTTTTCTTCGTTTCACTGTTCTTAAAAGTTTTATATCATTGTCCTAATGAAGGACCAACATTTACTAACATCCATTTTGGAGACTGAAGTGCTTCCGATAATGAATTTGCAAGAGCAAGAATATCGTCTAAACATACCAAATAAAATGAAGTGTCAAATTTTTCTAGCTGATTTAACAATTCAGTAGCCTCCATTGCTTCCTTCTTTTTATCGCTGCTAGACAATTTTTAGGCCCAACCCAACACAGTTAAATTGGCTCTTTAAGAAATGAACGCATTTTTTACTTTTTACCTTAATGCTATCGACTGTAACTATTGCTCTGGATCCATGGTTTAGTTTTAAAATTGAGTATTTTCCATAAAAACCGCAAAAATTCGTATATTTTTGGGTGGGCCTGGGATCACCTGGCCCACCCGCTGGCTACGCCACTGCTCCTAAGTCGGATATTTGTTCGTTATCAAAATACTAAAATGTTTTTGCTCGTCTGTAAAATTGAATGTTTTGACATATGAGGTTGCTGTTCAACAACATTAATAATGTACTTAATGCACAAGTGTCAATCATTAACACACAATGAACTAAGTTTCATAAAATTCTTCAAAACCTATTTACTCACATAAATCCCCACCCCCCCTTTTTATAAAAATATTGAAGGTGAAAAATCAAGGAGAGGCAATTAAGCGATAAAAACAAAATGTCGGCAATAAAATGGTCATAATTAACATGAAATAATTCATGTAATAATAAAATTAATTTTTAATATTGAATAGATACAAATAATATAGTGCATCTCCGTTAATGCGCTCGTCGAAGGACAGCGGTCTTAAGGGGTTAGGTATAGCTTACAGCAGTAAAATTTTTGGAAATATTCAACATTTGTTTCCTCCATTACTGTATTTTGTACAATAATGAAAATTGGTATGTGTAAAACACTGTCCTTCTGCTATATAAAAAAATATTTTTACGATTTAAAAAAAATATTTATATATGTATTTTTTCCAAAATTCATAATGATGGTAGTTTACTGTGCAGTGATGAAGCGTTTCCCTCATAACTCATAAACTTGTAAACTTTTCCATGTTCTCTCTCTTTTATTTTATTGCTGAAACTCATGTCTACAATATCATGCTCTTTCAACTACATTCCTCAATAAATAATATATATATTTTTTTCCTTTGTGTTAGAAGTACTGATATTTGGCCATTTTTAAATGAATTTATTTTTTATCAGACAATCTATCAAAGGTAGAGAAGTGATCTTGCATCATATTGTAGATATGACAAATATTTCATCACAGAATGTTGGATAGTTTTTTAGTTATGTGGGAAACGCTTCATCACTGCACAGTGAACTGAATTTTGAAAACAAAAATGTAAATATTTTTTTTTAAATCGTAAAAATATTTTTTTCATATAGCAGAAGGACAGTGTTTTACACATACTAATTTTTATTATTGTACAAGATACAGTAATGGAGGAAAAAATGTTGAATATTTCCAAAAATGTTACTGCTGTAAGCTGTACCTAACCCCCTAAAGCGTTATAAGCGGGACAGCGCTATAGACGGGATGTGATTTATGAAATGGGAAAAATAATAATTTAAACACCACTTCATAGGAAACATATCATACTGTACATTATTTACAGTGCAAAATGCAAATAAAAGCTCATTTCATACGAAAAAAATCTTTTTGTTTGTACGGTTATTATAAATAACATTTTCTATACGGTTGAAGTAAATACACTTCACTTAATACAGAGCTAGGAGTAACACTAATGTAATTCTTCACTTACAGACAGAAGTTTCCGCTTTGCACTATCAAACTTACTGCACACTCCACAGAATTGAAAGGATGACTAAATTTTACAGAAAAGACAGAAACATATTGATAGGAAGACTTTTGAGTGTTAAAATCCTTTTATACAAACAAAAGTACCGGTAAATACAATTTCCGACAGTGCCGACCAGAGCTGAAATTTCTTTCTTGCACTCGTGATACAATGATCCTCGGTACAGTCACAGCAACATATTTCTTCATCATGCTTTCAAAACATTACAAGTTTCGCAGTTTATACGGAATTGTTTACTTATTTCCGATTTGAAAAAAGCGCTACAAGCAGGATTTGGAAGCATTACAAGAGGGTAAAATTATACAGGATTTTATATGGAATGTCCAGAGATCGTATAAAAAGAGCGTAATGAACGGGATAGCGTTATAAGCGAGAAGGTATTAACAAGGTTTTACTGTATATATTATATACACACAATATGAGTAATTATGAGTAGTTTTGAGTCTTTTCTTTGTAACGTTGTGTGCAGTTTACGATGCTGGTTGCTTGACCTTGACCAAACTCGAATCGTGGTGTTAATCTTCACGCGCAAAATATTCGTAAAGAAAATAAACATGCATGTATTTTACAATCCATTACTTTCATCAGACAACCAATTTCGATCGTCTTTCTTACCGTCAGAGGAATTGTCTGTGTTTTTCACTGTATAATAGTTGAATAATGAAATTGGGATTTCCATGTGTATTTTTACGATATTTGGAATCTTCACATACGAGACTCTTGAAAGGAGGTGGCCATTTTTGATGTAAAAAGAGAGAAATTACGCGACAAAAATGAAATTATAAAAAATATATCCTTAAATCGTGAGGGAGAAATTACGTGAGTAAAGACGAAATTTTTCTGTTATGAAAAACACTTTTAATATATGTATAATGTATTCTGATATATAAATGTGAATCATTAGTATAACTTACAACGACATTTATTTCATAAAATTCTTCAAAGTTACTATCCTTCTATGTTATGATTGTTAATATGGTTTGAATATCTCTTAAGTCATCTCAGTATTTCCATCAGTAATATGTATTTATTTTGTATTATATGAAGCAATAAACACTAAATACCTCACTTCCTAATATTTCATTATTCTACCAGTTTTCTAGTTAAAAGCTTTTATTAGCTATTACAAAACTAACAATTTAGAATAATGTGCTAAGAATATATATATATATATATATATATATATATATATATATATATATACATATATACAGGCCTACATTTTTTTATTTAAAAATAATGCTGTAGTAGGCTATATGCTATCCGGAGATAAAACACTTAAGATAAACATATTAGTTACTCTGTAATAATACAAGCTTTTAAAAAGAGGACTGGTAGAATAATAGAATATTAGGAAGATATAAGTTCTGTTCATTCTAGACACCAATCACAAGAACGTGATTCCCTCAGCCATCTTTCAACCTACGCAAAATATTCGATAGTCATTTGCAATTATTACTCACAAATCTAGGCGCCAGTAATCTTAAACAGTAACTTGTTTCAATCAATCAATAATCTAAAATATAACAAAACAGTGTACCATAAAGCATATATTTAAGATGAAATATACGCTCGTCTCCATTCCACGAAACATAGACCTATAGCATTTAAAGTACGCATAACATTTTGTTATTATATTTATGGTTAGTTTTTATATACTGTACATGTTTTCTTTACATTCGCAAAATACTATTATCAGCAGAAAAACAGCTGTGATTATGTTACCCTGAAACTAGTGTGCTATAGTACATGTAACAACTTCCTTACCAGTATGTAGTACCATCTTTACACATTAAAGTAACACTTCTTTGCAGGAAGAAACTGATATCAGTGATTTAAGAAAAAATATTTTTTCTGATAATTTTTACATATGAGTTTTGTAGTAACGACAGTACGGTAATTTATTGCTAACGTTGTTCTTTAATTTTCAATTCAATTTATCATTACTGGCACTTGTTCAAAAAATGTTGGCTATATGGCCACAATGACTTTCTAGTAGAATCACAAAGGCGACGTGGTCTCTCGAATTAGAAATGAAACAGCCATAAAAATGTTTCAAGATCTTTTACGACTTACCAAGCAATACAACAATTCTGAACTTAAATAACAGCATATAATGGGAGAATATTATCAGGTATGCTATCACTTAGCTGTACAAAGCTACTATTCTAGAAGCATAGTAACACACAGCTATTTTAGGCCTATATTCTGACATTAGTAGAAAATGTCACATTATATTATAAAAGGGGAGAGGAATGCAACAATCCTAATATTCTAAAATCAAAGAAGCTTAACAGCAGTCGAAAGTTGATTAAATAGTTTCACGAGGATAAGTAAACAATCAAAAAGACAATTGTATAGCAAAGACGATGCTGAAATAATAATTTCTGTGCAACCAAAATCATTATGTTATATTTCAAGAAGTTTGCTGTAATTCAAATTGAAGAAGTTGATGGAATCGAAACACGCTCGCATCTAGGTATAAAGGCACTAGTCCTGAGGCAAAATAGATGAATGATTGAAAAATCGTCCAACAATAACCAGGTCTTGACCTCGATAAATATCGACTTTAAATTTGCTGTAGACTTATTACTCACGTAGCAGTGTGCTCTTTGAAAACACATACACAGAATGCGACTTTATAATGGAAATCCTATGGTAACAGTAAGTACTGTAGGCTAGAAGAGAATCTCGCCTGTACCATACATGCAGTTAGTTAGGCCCCATTACTTCGATGACATTTTGCAGAAAGGAACCAATCCAATATGTTAGAAACCTGAATCAATAACATTAACGTCTTTCCTTTACATTCTTCATTCATTTAAATTTCGATTTAATTTTCTTCCTGCAGAATTCGACTATTTGACGTGTATTTAACACGAAAAGTGTGAAGTATGATTGTGAAGAACAATACTCTGTCACACAATAATAATAATAATAATAATAATAATAATAATAATAATAATAATAATAATAATAATGGTAATAATAATACTAATAATCATTATTTCTCCTAAAAACTGGATGGGTTTTGTTCGTTACCGTCGAATCAATTTAACTGAGAATAACGCACAAGAAATATAATAATTTTTACTACAAAATCAATTAACTTTGTTTGAAAAAAAAAACGCAAAATGGTAATTTATTAGAAATCGGTTTTCATTCTTTTTTTCAAAATATTGTTCCTTACAAAAACGTAAAATGCCAACTTAACTGAAATATGTTCTATTGACTTATTTCAAAATTTTGTTTCTTACACAAAATAAAACTAGCCTATAAATAAAATCTTACTAACAGTGGCCTATTTTTTGGGAGTCATAAAAGTGTCTTCTGTGTACAACTAAGTAAATAAGGTAACCATGAGTTCATCTTTTGATTTAGGTGCACAGTAGGTCTAGTGATTTTATTACCCCTACGATGACTGAGTGGTCAGATCTTCAGCCTGTCACGCAGACGGTCCGCGTTCGAATCCCGGCCAGGACTAAAAAACTCCATAGTGATACTTGTAGCGGACAAGATCGCATTTGGGGTTTTTCTCGGGGTTCTCCCACTTCAACATCATTCCGCAGGACGAGTGGGGTTCCCTGCCCGAAACCTGGGCACGCACCGAACCTTAGTGTAGTCGGCCGGTGTGAGCTCTGAAATAAGCCTAGCTTGAGGGTTAGCGCAATAGATCGTGAAAGATCGCAGTGCTGGGTCGTAGTGTCACCTCCAGAAATTCCAATCTATTCCAAGTGATTTTATTTATATAGGCTATTCTGAATAAAGATCAATGGTAGAGGGCTGGCCTTGCATTCGGAAGGTCCGGGGTCCGATCCCAGGGGCCGGCAATTCTAACTGAGGTTTTTCATGGTTTCCTCAGTTATTTCCAGGCAAATGTCGGGATTGTACCTTTTGAAAGTCCGGCCATGGACGGCGATCCTTGCCTTAATCCTTTCATATGTGTGAGTGAATGCTGTGTAATGTCTTAAATGTGTGTGTTGTATCGGAGGTGGCCCTGGCATTGAGCTGATCCCTCATCCGGGGAGGCCCTCCATGTCCTTGTGAGGTCAAAAAAGTATGTATGTTATCCATAGATTAAAGGCTGGTTCACAATAAACCTGGAACAGAAACGACAACGAGAACGAGTACGGAAATAATGTTAAAATAAATGTATTTAAATATGAGCATTCACAATAGTTAATTGTGAATACTCCCATTTAAATGAATTTATTTTAACATTAGCATAGTTCATTGTGAATACTCCCATTTAAATGAATTTATTTTAACATTATTTCCGTTCTCGTTCTCGTTGTCGTTTCCGTTCCCGGTTTATTGTGAACCAGCCTTAATTTCTCTCCCGAAAGGTCGCGGCTCTTTAAGGCCCGGGTGGCGTGGGTCGTGTGTAATTAGAACCTAAAAGGGAGAGGTTAAACTAAGGGGAAGGGGAAGGGGAAGGGGAAGAAGAAGAAGAAGAAGAAAGATCAAGATAACGATTTAATGAACAAAAACACGAATATCATGGTCGTAATTTAAGAAACTGAATTGCTGTGGCACACTAAAACGTATCAAGAGAAACTATAGTACTTTTGATGACGCAGATTATTTTTATCATTTATTGAGACTAAAATATAATTGTAATTTCTCTAGTTCCAGAATTGTGCGTTTGTTTCTTTCCTACAGAGTTATATTGAATTATGTCTAAAAAAAATAATACAGTAATTTCGTTTCATACATCCGAGACTACTACCAAAAGGAACTATCAGTTAACTTCTGATATTTTGGGTTGTTTAATTAATCCCGTCGTTTTGATGTAAAAGAGGTAGGCACAATGAATCTAATGAAGAATTCAGAGGTAATCTAACCCGCGTCTACTTCTATTTCTAAGGAATTTCATTACGAAGGTTGTGAAATTATAACTGAAGAGTGTTCTCTTTCACTAGGCCTACATCAGATTCTAAAACGTGCTGTATTATCTATTTCTTTATTTCACGGTACGAAAGAGCATGTAGGTCACACACTGAATGAAAGCTTAACCTAACTGCTGCTATCACTGCAGTAATAAAGCAGGAAGTGAGTCTTCACGCTATTGGTGAACATACGGGAGCTTTGAGGATTTCAACACAATACCCTCTTCTCTCTTAAATTATTTTCTCCTCTAAGAGGAAAAGGTAGATCACTTTTACGTTTTCATATTGCAAGGCAAGTTTTTTTCAGAAGACCAGATCCCTTCAGTCGGTTAAATATCTTGTCCTGGCAGCACTAATACAACCACGCCAAATACCACAGTACTGCCCTGCACACATCTCGAAGCCAACCCAATCTACACTAATAATTAGACTTCGTGGAATTGCCACGAGAATCGTAAGGTTTATTACGCATGCGGTATAGACTGTATGAGAAGGGGACTCGCAACGGATGGAGTATGCCTCTCATGTAAACACTGAGCAGTATACTGCGATTACAATAAAACCTGTATCCTGCAGTCAAGAAATATAATGAATGATCATTGAAGTAGGAAATGTCTAAACATATAAATACACAATTATTTTGTAGTGAGATATATTAACTCTTAAAATTTAATGTAATATACTCACATCATCCTTGAATATGTGCATTGCAGTTAAGAGTTACGTACATTTTGAGCGACTGCAAAGTGAACCTCCTCCGATGGTCACTCAAACAGTTTTTATATTGGGAAAATGTACGTTCAACATCACACGATGTAATAGGTGCATATTTGAAGAACTACTTTTTAGTACACCAACTTCAGACATCTTGTCGTGACCTGATAGTACATCATTTACGATAGTACATCGTATAATACGAAGTTGTGAATAGGCAGAATTTTCAGCAATAATGTTTCTCAATTTAGATTTAACTTTTTCTGAAATGAGTGAATTATTATTTTGGATAACGGTTTGTAATACTGTATACACTATATTAAGGGCTTCTGAGAGTTGTAGTTTAGACGATTCTAACAGGGTGATGATTTTGGACACGTCTGGCTGCGGGGGTAAGGGTATTCCAGGGGTAATTGTTTGGAACAGCAACACTCTCATTGTAGTATGTTTGATTGAATTCTTGTCTGCACTGAACAAATGTTAAGCTTTGACCATTCCAACCACAGTAATGCAAAAACAAGTTCTTACATAGGTATACATTAGCTGTAGCTGCTCTATCTATTTGGGCCGGTCACAACTCTTAACATGAACTGCTTATACTATGAGACTGGGCGGTCGCTCACCTCCTCTATACTATCGTACGTCGGCAACCTGATTGCATGCTGAGTGTGGCAATTCAACGAAGTCTACTAATAATAAACCTGTAGCCAAAATGTTTCTGGTAATTTTCGATTTTCCAAAAGTAATTGATGTTAACATGTATAATTAACCATTCTGAAACCGAAAATCGCTTTTTTGAAATTTTTGTTTGTATGTCTGTCTGTCAGTCTGGATGTTTGTTACCTTTTCACGCGATAATGGCTGAACCGATTTATATGAAAATTGAAATATAAATTAAGTTCGTTGTAACTTAGATTTTAGGCTATATGGCATTCAAAATACTTTATTTAAAATGGGGATTATAAGGGGGCTTGAATTAAATAAATCGAAATATCTCCCTTATTATTAATTTTTGTGAAAAATGTTGTATAACAAAAGTTTCTTTAAAAATGATTTCTGATACGTTTCATTCCAAGCAAAATTTTGATGGGACCAAATAACACGAAAAACGGATGTTCTCTGAACCAAATGATCATATTTTACTTATTTGCATGTAATAACAATTAAGAAATATGTTAAAGGAATTATCATTGCACTAAATGAGTGGTCTCTGGACCAAAATGATCGCATTTTGATTATTTAAATACAATTTAAATTAAGTGACATATTAAACGATTTATCCTTCTATCAAACACGAATGTTCTCTGGACCAGATGTCCTATTTTAATTATGTAATTACTTTATATTTATTTCTAACAAGTGCAGCGGAGCGCACGGTTACAGCTAGTATCAAATAAACTATTATTCCAGTTCTACTACAAGTTTTTAATTCCTTCATCATTTCCTCTACCGTAAACTATTTTTTTTACAACATTTTCTCCTTTAAAAAACCAACGAAATCTTCGTTTCTTTACTATTCCCAAGAGTTAGATTTTAAAATGTTGTTGTACTTAATAAAGGTCTGAATTTTTATTTGCACTGTCCTAAGTCAATATTTAAAAATTACTTATCACGTGAACAGTATTATATAAAACAAAAACTCTTAATATAATTCGGTATATACAGTATACACATATACCGGGTGTGTAAAAAGTTATGGCCGATTTTGAATGCAAGACGTGTTATTTGTTTCAAAGCCATGGTTACCTGAAACGAATCATAACCTAACCATGACACGGTAATTCTACACACACTCATCAACAGCTTCACAAAATAATGACAATAATAATACTAATACTCCTACACTGGGTATGCTTACATGAATAGCAATCGGGCGTAACTTTCTACACACCCGGTATTTCAGAAAAAAATAATTTACGTATAAACAAGCTAAGCCCCAATCTATGCAACCACAGCCTATAGGTCTACATACAGGGACATCATTTTATTTTTACTTCAATTTTTATTGTACCTGACTTTTTTAATGTACTTCACTCCCACCCCCTCTAGTAGCAAACTTCCACACACAACCAAAGCCGCATATGCAGTCAAAGTCGTCTTACGGTCATAATAAACCATACAGAGTGAGTGAGTATAGTATGTTCCAGAAATATGATCGCATTTTTCAGTGAAGAAAGAGCATTCATTCACTATTGAATCATATTTTCACACAGGTACTGTGCGTTCGTTTAGTTACGTCGCATCTCAGTTTCCCCCACCCTGGCTGGGCTGTCTTATCTCTTTTCTGAAAACATTTGCTGTTAGGAATTGGACTTCTACATAATATTATACAACTATTTAAAATAATTTAAATAAAAGGGCCTCGTTAAGTAATTGTCACGTGATTCCCCCCGCCCTTTCTAAGACCTCCTACATAACCACGTTAGGCCTAAGTATCACGACGTAAATCACGGTCCTTGTCATGATCTATGTCTTGATACTTGTGATTCTTATCGTGATCATTTTCGTGGTGTTTGTCGTGGTCCATGTTGGGATTTTTATTGTGATCCCTGTCTTTGTTAATGTCGTGGTCCCATAGTGGTCCTTGTCCATTCCATAGTTCTTATCACAATTCGTGGTACCTTTCATGATCATTCTCGTGGTGCTCGTCGTGACCCATGTCATGATCCTCACCGTGGTCCTTGTCTTTATCCTTGTTGTGGTTCTTGTCATTCTCATAGTTCTTATCGCAATCGTGGTTCTTGTGATCTCTATTAATGCCTTCCTTGTGATTATTGTCATGGTCCTTATAGTGATCCCTATCAAAGTTCTTTTTGTCATCCTTATAGTGGTCCTTGTCTTTGCTTTGTCCTTGTTATCTTTGACGCATTCCTTATCGCGATCCTTTCGTGGTCCTTTTATGGCTCTTTTTTGGTTCTTATCATAGTCTTTTTGTTGTCCTTGTCGTGATCCTTAACGTGGTACTTATCATTCTCCATGTCGTGGTCCTTATCGTGATCGTTGTCGTGGTGCTTATCATGGTCCACGTCGTGATCCTTATCGTAATCTTTGTCTTTATCGCAGCCGTTAGAGCGGTCCTTATCATAACGCTTGTTTCCATTGTAATGGTCTTTATCGTTCCACTTGTTGCCCTTATCATGGTCTTTATAGTCACATTTCTTGTTTTTGTCATGGTCTTTATCTCGGTAAATTTCGAAGTCCTCATCGTGGTCCATGCCATGGTTACTACCGTGATCCTTGTTTTGTTTGTCGTTGTCCATATCGTGATTCTTATCGTGATATTTGTCGTGGTGTTAATCGTGGTACATATCTATGATCTTTATCGCAGCCCATGTCGGAATCCTTATAGTGATCCTTGTTATGGTGCTTTTAGCGGTTCATGTGATCCTTATCCTGGTCCTTGTCGTGATCCTTATCGTGGTCCATGTTGTGATCCTTATCGTCGTCCTTGTCGTGAAAATTATCGTGGTCCTTTACGTGATCCTTATCGTAGTCCATATTGAGGTCCTTATTCTGATTCTTATTTTGAAGCTTGTTATATTTCATGTCGTGATCCTTACCGTGGTCTCTGTCGTAGTCCTTATCGTGCTTCTTGTCGTGGTCCATGTTGTGATATTTATCGTTTTCCTTACCATGGTTCATGTCTTAATCCTTATTGTAGTCCTTGTTCATATCTTTGTCCTTTTCGTGGTCCTTATGAAGGTCGTTGATATCTTTGATGTGGTCCTTATCGTTGTCCTTGTCTTTCTAATAGTCCTTTTCGTGGTCCTGGTCCTTGTCGTAATCCTTATCGTGGTCCATGTCGTGGTATTTATCGTAATCCTTGTCGTAGTGTTTGTCGCATTTCTTGTAGTGTATTATCATGGTCCTGATCTTTGTCTCCTTATCGTAGTCCTTGTTCTCTTTCTAATAGTGCTTTCCGTGGTTCTGGTCCTTATAATCCTTATCGTGGTCCATTTCGTGATATTTAAAATAATCTCTGTCGTGGTGTTCGTCGAAGTTTCTTGTAATATGTTACTGTGATCCTGATCTTTGTCCTTGTCGTGGCCCTTGTTGTCTTTGTCGTGGCCCTTACAATGTTCCTTGCTATCTTTGCCATGGCTCTAAATTTGTAATTTCAAAATTAATATTGTTCTCTCATTTTGGCGAATGACTTTCATGTTACACGGTATATTTCAAACTTTCATAAATGGTAAACGGTCAAGGACGTAAACAAAGACCTACACCGGAAATAGACAACTGATAAATTGGTGGTTTTGGGCTGCCACAAGGGCTCAAGATGAAAGGAAAATAAAGCAGTTTGTAGAGGCTTGCCTAGAAGGAATAAAGCTAAGATGAAGACCTCAGAAGACATTCGAATGTTGGATTACTGAAGTTGGGAGGAAAAAAGTGGAAGTTGATGGTCAAGATACGAATTCTTGCCAAGGAAAGGAAAATATGGAAGGAGTTTGCTGAGGACCCCCCCTGCAAACGCTATAATGGTACATAAGGGGATGAGAAAGAAGAATAGTAGAACATTTCTTTCATCCTTTTAAAAAATAAACAAAGTTCCAGTGTTGTTGCTGTTTAGGCAACTAATAAAAAAAATTAAAATCTCAACCAAAATTCTTGGATGTGCAAATGTACGTGTTCCACACCATAGTCACAATGTTTAAAGTGTCATGTCTTAGACTAGCAATACGAAATGAATACTGGTTAGAGTACTCATGAAATTCTGGTTAGTGTATGGGACCTGTGTCCAGCCAGCATCATGATGAATTTGTGAGGTTACAGCGTGTAGTTTTTAAAGTCAAAAGCAGCTATAAAAGGTGGGATGGGTGTTAGGAGGGGGGTTTCCACTGAGCTGGCTACACACTATTCTCACACTCGTTGGATAATAGTTCACATCTGCTGAGGCATATGGATGTGAGGCCAGCAGTAGGCCGATAGTCGGTGGCTCTCCATGGGCTATCATGCATCAAATTATTATTAGAATTGTATGTACATTAACTGAAATAATACCATGTCTTTCTTTTTAGGTCTAAACATACAGATAGTAATATCAGATAGTTATTTTATGGAAATTTGCATCAATAAAGGTTGGTAGGAAAGCGGCGTGATGGACTACAGATATAATGAAGTAGCTCTGCTATCTGTGTGGGTGATGTATGCAAAGATTTGCTATACAGAAGCTGCCAAGAGATGTAGTGCACAGTTATATCAATCTTGATCTAATTCTTAAACAGCTAGCTTTACTTCAGTTCTGTATATATTTTACATCTTAAAGCTATTTTCTGAATTGATATGAGATATATTACATTCCCTTTCTCTCTTATACCGAATTTTGCACACCTCTGCTCCCTCTTACTTATCTGTCCGATTCCACAGTCTTTCTCGATATCATAACTTAAATACTCGGTCACAATATAACACGCTAGAAATACCACTGCACACATCATCTCTTTATTCTTCATCTTTCACTGTTGCTACTTCTCACTGGAATTCTCTGCCGCCTGAAGTCAAGGGCTGCCAAACTTTAATTTCCTTTAAATGTAAATTAGAAAAATATCTTATGATGAGTTTCCAGTTCCACTGTATTTATTTACTTTTTTTTTTTTTGTTTCTTATTTTTATTATCTAAATCGTGTTTATTTATCACTTAACGCCAATATGTATCCCACTGTGTTTTTTTTATTATTAATCTATTTTTTTGTGTACATTTTATTCAATTGTCGGTTTCTGGTTTAATTATGTAAATCCTACTTAATTGTAATCTAATACTAATATGTATACTAATGTGTTTATTTTTATTTTTACTATATACATTTTTTTTATTGAATTATCGGCTTTTGTTTTTATGTGATTCGTATCTGATTCTAACAGCATTAATATGTACGGTATTCCACTATGTTTATTTTTGTTTTATGAGGTAAATTTTATGTAACTACCTCTTTTGATCTCATTATGTATCTAAATTGTATCAGTATGTAATTACTTAATTCCGATCCAGTTTTATGTTCAACTGTGTAAGCAAGTTTTAATCCTGGTTGAGTGTAAGAGAAGGCCTTACGGCCTTAACTCTGCCAGGTTAAATAAAGCCATTATTATTATTATTATATTTCTCAACATATTCGGTCCTGCTTACTCTTCACATTTCTGTATACGGGCCATCAGTCCCTTACGTACACTATTTACAATTTTAATACGGACGTATTGTGGCCCTTAAAGCCTGTTCTTACCATGTCTTTAATGTCCCTTCACTTTCACTTAACCATCCTTCTAATTTATTCACTTCTTATCCTACTTCCCTTCTCTTATTCTCAGCTACATTTAAAAACTATTCCTACATTCAACTTTATTCCCCTTTTCTCATAACTAACCAAATACTGCCTTCTTGTAAATAACACAAGTTAATACATTTAAACTTATTTAATATATAAGACCTAATGCTTGCTGACTATTTTTTGTGTACATTTTATTCAATTATCGGTTTCTGATTTAATTATGTGAATCCTACTTAATTGTAATCTAATACTAATATGTATACTAGGCTAATGTGTTTATTTTTATTTTTACTCTGTACATTTTTTATTGGGCGGCCGGGTAGCTCAGTTGGTAGAGCAGCTGGCTACGGACTGGAAGGTCCGGGGTTCGATCCCAGGTGGTGACAGGATTTTTTCTCGTTGCCAAACTTTCAGAACGGCCCCAAGGTTCACTCAGCCTTCTATAAAATTGAGTACCGGGTCTTTCCCGGGGGTAAAAGGCGGTCAGAGCGTGGTGCCGACCACACCACCTCATTCTAGTGCCGAGGTCATGGAAAGCATGGAGCTCTACCTCCATGCCCCCCAAGTGCCTTCATGGCATGTTACGGGGATACCTTTACCTTTACCTTTACATTTTTTATTGAATTATCGGCTTTTGTTTTTATGTGATTCGTATTTGATTCTAACAACATTAATATGTATTCCACTATGTTTATTTTTATTTTATGAGGTAAATTTTTATGTAACTACCTCTTTTGATCTCATTATGTACCTAAATTGTGTCAGTATGTAATTACTTAATTCCGATCCAGTTTTATGTTCAACTATGTAAGCAAGTTTTAATCCTGGTTGAGTGTAAGAAAAGGCCTTACGGCCTTAACTCTGCCAGGTTAAATAAAGCCATTACTATTATTATTATTATTATTATTTCACTAAAAACTTAACCTATTATTAAATGTTCTAGCTAAACACTTCTTACACAACATATTAACACTCGTACCCTAGAACATTGGTTTCACTTTATTTATAACACTATTTAAACAAAACTATTATTCTATAACACTGAAAAAGTGCAACAGTTCAATTCCATTCATCCATTACATAACTGAATTGGGGATTGCAGAAACAGCACATGTCACGATGTATGGCATATTGACATGTGCTGTTTCTACAATCCCCGATTCAACTAAACCTGCTATTATTTCAACCACTGATACACTACTTCCTCAGATTATACAGTTCCCCCCCCCCCCCTATTGGCCTCTCGTTTCGCACTCCTAGTACGATTTACACTCTCAATACTTCCCCTTCTATTTCCTGCACATATTTCACTTCCTCATTCACCACTCGCTTCTTTCGTTGGTTCAGCATTCTTTTCTCCCTTCTTCTACCTTTCAACTCCAAGGTCTCCAACTCCGTTGCCATTAAATTTGATACTTTGCTTGTTTCTCTGACTTCGCCATTACTGATCATCTACTTGGTAGTGTAGCCGCCGCCTTAGAGTTCATCGCCTGAATGGAATTTGCTGACAATGATGATTTCTTTCGACATCCTTTCATCACAATCTCCTGTGTCACTGCCCTCATGCATTCTGCAACTTTACATTTTCTATTCACACCATTATTATTAACAATCCCTCTTCCTCTCTTCTTCATCTCTATTCTTTCTTCTTTCATCAATATTCTCATTTGTCGACGCATTCAAGTTTTCTAAACAAAATTCGACATCAAATAACTCCCCATTAATTTTCAATTTATCCTTAATTAATTTTGCATAATGTCCATTTTTCCTAGCTGCTTTTTTTTTTCTGAATTAGATTCTGACTATAATAATTGTTCAGAAGGAAATCTTTTGAGAGCGTATACCTATACCGATTTGGCAATGTTTATAAAAAAAAAACTGACGAAAATCAGTATACTGAAGTTGATTTAGAGTGCACAGTCTTCGTATGCTATTACAATCTAAATCTTTACCATACTGGTAGTATCCCATTAGTCTTCCAGCAAAAGAACTGTGAAACTGTATGCAAATATCTCATACATAAATGATATACAGCATCATGCCGTTAAGGAAAGCACACTGGTTTGAGTGTCCTATTACCAACCCAGCATCATGATGAACTTGGGGAGCTACAATAAGTAGCAAAACCCATTTTGTAAGTCAGCTATAATGGCTGGGTGTATCATTGTGCTGACCACACAGTTCATCTGTTCTGGCTGAATGATCGCTCACCTTTGCCGAGGCATGTGGACATAAGACTAACAGCCAGCTTGTCAGCCTTGGTCCTACATGGACTGTCATGGCAATGATTATAATTTAATACGTCCTTACTTACAAATGGCTTTTAAGGAACCCGAAGGTTCATTGCCGCCCTCACATAAGCCCGCCATCGGTCCCTATCCTGTGCAAGATTAAGCCAGTCTCTATCATCATACCCCACCTCCCTCAAATCCATTTTAATATTATCCTCCCATCTACGTCTCGGCCTCCCTAAAGGTCTTTTCCACTCCGGTCTCCCAACTAACACTCTATATGCATTTCTGGATTCGCCCATACGTGCTACATGCCCTGCCCATCTCAAACGTCTGGATTTCAAGTTCCTAATTATGTCAGGTGAAGAATACAATGCGTGCAGTTCTGTGTTGTGTAACTTTCTCCATTCTCCTGTAACTTCATCCCGCTTAGCCCCAAATATTTTCCTAAGCACCTTATTCTCAAACACCCTTAACCTATGTTCCTCTCTCAGAGTGAGAGTCCAAGTTTCACAGCCATATAGAAGAACCGGTAATATAACTGTTTTATAAATTCTAACTTTCAGATTTTTGGACAGCAGACTGGATGATAAGAGCTTCTCAACCGAATAATAACACGCATTTCCCATATTTATTCTGCGTTTAATTTCCTCCCGAGTGTCATTTATATTTGTTACTGTTGCTCCAAGATATTTGAATTTTTCCACCTCTTCGAAGGATAAATCTCCAATATTTATATTTCCATTTCGTACAATATTCCCGTCACGAGACATAATCATATACTTTGTCTTTTCGGGATTTACTTCCAAACCGATCGCTTTACTTGCTTCAAGTAAAATTTCCGTGTTTTCCCTAATCGTTTGTGTATTTTCTCCTAACATATTCACGTCATCTGCATAGACAAGAAGCTGATGTAGCCCGTTCAATTCCAAACCCTGCCTATTATCCTGAACTTTCCTAATGGCATATTCTAAAGCGAAGTTAAAAAGTAAAGGTGATAGTGCATCTCCCTGCTTTAGCCCGCAGTGAATTGGAAAAGGATCAGATAGAAACTGACCTATACGGACTCTGCTGTATGTTTCACTGAGACACATTTTAATTAATCGAACTAGTTTCTTGGGAATACCAAATTCAATAAGAATATCATATAATACTTCTCTCTTAACCGAGTCATATGCCTTTTTGAAATCTATGAATAACTGATGTACTGTACCCTTATACTCCCATTTTTTCTCCATTATCTACCGAATACAAAAAATCTGGTCAATAGTCGATCTATTACGCCGAAAACCGCACTGATGATCCCCAATAATTTCATCTACGTACGGAGTTAATCTCCTCAAAAGAATATTGGACAAAATTTTGTACGACGTCAACAAAAGTGACTTATTTTCATTTTCTATGTGCAAAATATATCAGTTTGCAAGGAGAAGCTGTATACACTGACAAATGGACAGCCTATGGGGTGCAAAAAATGTAAAATTCCATAGAAATCTTGAAAAAACCATTTTGCAGCTTCATGATAAGTACTTCTTACATCTGACTTAGGTTCTGGGTGATATGTAGGCTACATCTATATCAGGCAGTAGCCTACATCTCATTTGGCAATATGTGTCAGAGGGAGAACAATAATTATTTGTATACATCTGAAGTCTGATTAGTGTAATATGTTACTAGTCAACGATGTATGCAATGAAGGACAAAGAAACTAGCCACTCTACCCCATTACCTCCTGGCTTAGTTTCCTCATGAGTGATGCCTTATTGGTGTGACAAGGTTCAAATTTGTCTTTGGATAGTTGACTAAACAACAATAACAATAATACTTCCCTAAATCGCATATGTTGAGACAGTAAAAACGAAGTGAATAATCATAGGCCTATTTCAGGAAAGTTGCCTTACACGTCTCAGATTCCAGCCAGAAAGTCGTATATACATGCCTATAGTCCTACTTCGTGTTATACACAAGTAACATGCAACATTCTCAAATTAATTTATAAGTTCGACAGCTGTTGAAATTGATCACGTTTTGATTTTTTCCTTTTAATTTGTTATTTTACGATGCTTTATGTATGTATACTTTTTGCTGATTGAGTGGAAGAGAAGGCCTTATAGCCTTAACTCTGCCAGCTAAAATAAGTTATTATTATTATTATTATTATTATTATTATTATTAACAGCTATGGTTATCTAGCATCTGAATGAGATGAAGGTGATAATGCCAGCGAAATGAGTTCAGAGTCCAGCACTGAAAGTTACCCAAAATTTGCTCTTAATGAGTTGAAGGAAAATCCCCGAAAAATATCTCAACCAGGTAACTTGTCCCAACCAGAATTTGAATCCGGACCCGCCGGTTTCATGGTTAGGCATGCTAAACGTTACTCCACAACGGTGGACCACACCTTGTTCAATCTATTAAGATAATGAATATGAACAAATATAAAAATTTTATGTAGGCCTAGACGAAAAAAAATTACTCAACATGCTGACTGATCTAAGAAAGCTACATAGGCCTACCAGAGACTATGTTCATTTGGTAATGTTTTTTTTATTTTGATGATACTTTGAAATTATAGGTACTGTATAGGCCTCGGTTACATACTGAACTTTTCCTCAGCTTCGGAGAAGGCAATGACTCAAATGATATTAATTTATATACTGCAATGTGTACTAAAAATATTTAACACCCAAAATTCCTCACAATCCCTTGTACTGACCAAAGTCTGTCTACTACAGAACTAACATGTTTGGAATAAAAGTTTTGTTTCAGCCTTCTTATAAAGAATAACATCCCATGAAGAAGTCTAAAATAATCTAATTGGACTTAACACTTTAGCCTATACACGTTATTTACAAAAAAAGCCTAGTTGACAAAAATTTCTGTATATTTTATGGTATCAGTATAAAATTCAAACATATTAGGGCCTATGTGCTCTTTTACACTTCATGGCATAATAACAATTTTTAATATCCTCATTATGTTGGATGAAGAAAGTATAATAGGCCTATTAATCAAAATCGGTAATTTCAAAGATTGATTACACGGACTTGTGATGTCATAGATCAGTGGCAGGTTAGGTTTGTTTTTTTTTTCTTCTTCAGATTTTTGGTATATGCCTATCAAAAAACATATGGATGCAAGGCATACCATAAACGTCAACAAACCAAACCTAACCTAACCTGTCACTGATCCTCGAGGATGTCACTGATATTATCAGTGTGTAACTAATCTTGGAAATTACCTTAAAATCTATTTCAAAATTGAGGGATCCACGGAAAGAACATGCTAAGTCGCTTTTCTTACATTTTTCAGGGGATCATTTCTTAACTTTAATACACTGCTAAGACATTATTAATTTACATATAATTTAGTTTCAGTTACCACGTTATAATGCAGACTTTTGGCCATTCTGATTTACTAGAAAGATGGTTCATTTTATGAGCAAGCAGATGGTACCAAAAAAAAAAAAAAAAAAAAAAAAAAAAAAGTGACTTAGCATGTTTTTCCGTTTACCCTTCAATTGCAAAAGAAATATACACACTAGGCTACATATAACACAATAATACGAAAACTTTTCAAGATAATTTTGCATACGAACCCTTCTTTCATTAAGATGAATGGATGTGTATATTCACAGCAAAGAGGAGTTTAGAAACTCCACGAGTTCAAGCAGTGCTAGTAACCTAACCTAATCTAATCTAGTCTAGTCTAACCCGACCCAACTCAACCAAACTGGCCTAACATAGTCAGAATAAAATGCAGGAGTGGAATATACGGAGGTTGTTTCTATTAACTTATCTACAAGGCAGAAAAAGATAGAAAATTTACACAGGACGAAAAAATAGGGACGTCAAAAGTGGGCGGGGCCAAGCCCTACTACATGATTTCCTAAACTAGACGATTTCCTATATTTCCTTTTAATCTCTTTCGTTTCGAAAAATGATAATTTTTAAGCAAATGTTTAATACAATTGAACACATTTGCAGAAAACTGCCAAAGAATCTCCTGAAATGCAGCATTCTACATCAAATTAGCCTACACTATGGTTATCGACTACAACATAGAAATCAATTTTATTTTTAAAATTCTCTCTTTTTTTAAGGAAACTTTTTATAACTAGGCCGGAAATAGCTGTGAATGAGTTGTCAGTCAATTTCTCACTGTTATCAGTACTATTTACTAAACAAGTTCCCTTAGGCCTACTATTCTATACTGAAATCTTAAATTACTATATATATCTCGACATTATTTTAATGTGTGTAGAGGTACGTCAATATAAATTAGCAATTCAGTCTGTTTAGTGAATAACTACAATTTACCATTAGCCTAAGCAAGATTCAAACAAATAATAGACCTTCTGTAGCCATCATATGTACTTAACAGAACTAGGCCTATATTCTGCACCAAAACATTAAAATTATACCCAAATATAATTATAAAAGCTGCATGCCTGCAAACAACCAACTCCATAAATATGTTTTGTAAGACATATTATGTCAATATTATATAGCAGACTAACCACAAAAAAGATCACTTTAGCTATAAAGCATAATGCAACTATTTACTTTGTTTCCAATTAAATAACTTAAATTATATCATTCGTATTCACTTTCAAATTTATATTATTATTATTTCTACATGTATCTAAATATTTCCTACACTCTTTTTCATGCATTAATCTGTATTTCATTATAATGAAATGCAGACTGAGACTTTGCAAAGATTTAGATAAATTACCTATAAATGTATTAATTAAACCTAGGCCTATTAGATAAAATATAAACACAATGTCATACTTACCAGTATCCTTTTCATTCACCTTATCACTTGACAGAATAATTATTCCATCTTCACAATATTTAAATTTAAAACACTAATTGCCCTATGATGAATACCTCATAAAGCCATAGGCTTAACATATAATGCATTAAATCCTCAGATATATGAATGAACATGGATATTGTCCTCTAAATAAACAAACCAGATGTGATTACAGGCTCAGTTTTAATCATAATGTGAAAATTAAATGCAAACAAACATAAATTTTATTGAGGACAGATGGCTACTTCTCATGTCACCCCTTGTAGCCCCTTCTCTACATACAATCTTTCATTCCGTCTAGTTACTGTATTTTTAACACCACTATTGTTAGTGAAGACAAAGTAATATGGTAAAAGTAACACGCACCTTCATCTACCTCTAAACACGCACCAAACTGATGATCGTGGTAAAATATTTGTGATATTTTCTAGTAAACAAAACTATATTGACATACACAGCTCCGCCATTACTAGCCAGGAAATCGGAGAATATTTCGGCGTGTGATTGGTTCTTCAAAACGAACGTTACCGACATTAACCGAATATTAACCAAGATGGCTTCAGTTATTAGAGGTTAGTTGTTTTAGTACTTTCTGATTTAAAATTATATAAATAGTAGTTATTTCTTGAAACGAAAATATGCATCATTTTTGTAGTAATTATCTTAATGAATTCATGACTACTTTGTTCCATAGCAGTTTAAGATTCGTATGCTAAATAAATGCATCATTATAGGTTAGGTTGTGATCATATGTTTCCTATTTGAGAATAGTTTAAATTCAAATGTATGTGAATGGGCCTTGATTACTACCACTTTATGAAATTGATCTTACAGTATACAAATTCCAAACTTTATTTTCTATGTCGGGTTGAGTTTGTCGTCATGTACCTACGTATTCCAACAAGCTAGTTTCTTCACATGTGACGAACTGCAATATGTGGTAGTCAGTGTTGAAGGTTAGAGTCGCACGCATAAATGTATTAAGTAAATCACGACACTTCAGTCCAGTTTATTAGTCAAATATGGCTTATGTGCTCCATTACGAAATTATTAATCAGAAATCCCTAACAACGGTGGTATCTGACTGAATGCTGACTGGAATTATTTTGAAGAAGGGAGAGGTGAGATACTGTATGCTACAGTAATGAAGTTAGGTTGTTTTTTCTTTTAGGTAATTGAGCGAAACACCCGAGGGTTAAGTGAGCGATCCGCTAAACAATTATTCTGTAAATGCAATCTTTTTTCTTATTTTCTTTTTTTTTAATTTTCTAAAATACAGTGTCTGTTGGGAACGTAGGCCTACAACAACGATCCAAGTACATTACTGTGGAGACCTGGAACTGTTCCAAGATCCGTAATCAGGATAAAAGTGTTAAACTATGGATAACCCAGTTTAGTGAATTATAATACCTACTAACAATATATTGTAGTATATTCCGCCTCTGATTTTTTTTCGTACGTAGCCTCTAGTCGGTTTATTGTACCTTACAGCTCCTGCACTGGGAATGATTTTTGAAATTGAATTGAAAGACAGGGAAATGGGAGGAGAAACTTTAAAAGTCACGAAAACGCGTCCTTCGAAGGGAATTCGGAGTGAGAAAATTGAATATGTGAACTCCAAGCCTGTTGGCCACTTGTCTCACTCTGAAATCCGAATAGTCGCGTTTTTGTAAATATTATGACTCGGGTGTTTGGTGCCATCTGTCGATTCAGCCTACAGGTCTTGAGAAGTTAAGATTTCGGTCCCACTAGAGGACTAGAATGTCCTTCCACCTCTCCCTTTACTGTGCTTCCTCAAACTGATACCATCTGTACGATAGTAACAATACTTATCACGCCACACCGTTCTGAGTGAATAGACGTGCTATTAAAATATTGGGAATTATAATGATCTAATGAATAATTGAAATGGAGTGTGACGATAGAATCAGAAAAAAGCTGGACAACCTAAGGAAAAACTCGCCTTTGCCCGCCACAAATACAACTCTGCTGTTACCGGGATTCGAACCCAAGTTCGCAGTTATCGTAAGACAACGCTCTGCCATCTAAGCTACTAAGACAGCTTTCGTTTTCTGTTGTAATTATTTAATGTATTTTCAGCTCCATTTTACAATATGAAAGTTTAAAGGTGAGTTTTATTTTTATATCAAATCGTGATGTTAATACTACACAGACTCGTAATAATCTTCAACATCGTGGACATTTTATAATCCAAAGCGCATCACGAATCTAGGAAGAAATATATTTTTCTTCTCAAAATTTGTATCCACTTATATTGTAAACAAGAAAAAGTACCGGTAGCTATAAGTGTGAGGTATGTTGAAAATATACGTTTTACAGTTAAAATATATAGGCCTACCCACTTCTAGGTACAATAATTATAGGCTGTTCTTACAAATAATTTACTATTATTTCTTTGTACAGTCGTCCTTAAGAAACAATGGTGGGATCAAAATCAAAGTTTAAATGCGCTGTTCATTCGTTGTTTCAGGCGGCTATGTGGCCTCCTAGTCGATAATCGATCATCGAGGATTAAAGTATTCATCACTTGGATAATTTTTGCAACGTCGATTGTGGTGTAGTGGATAAAACTGGGTTATCACATGCATGAGTACGGGGTTCAATCCTGACTGGAGAAGTTATTTTTTTACTGTATAATTTTTCGTTCCCTATGACATCGTTTCTAAGTTCATACCATTTTTTATTGCATGATACATGAATACATGATAATTTTTTTAACTCTAGAACTAAACTACATTGTTAAAGTCTTTTCAAAGACAGGACCATCTTTTGAAAAGTCTCTGCATATTAAAACGCATTCTCCGCAACGCCTTGGAAGAACTGGCGACCGCCGATGAATTATGGCAACTAATTCAGAATGCCAGCAATGCCCTGGCAGAAAGGTCAGATTTAATTTCAAATGAGCTTGTGGTATTGTCCATGTCCAAGGAATTGCGGGAAGTCATCCACTGGCATGAAACATGAATTTCTTAAAGTTATTTTAAATTATTTTATTTCAATAAATTATAGAAGGTAATGGTTTCATTTTGTGCTACAGTTATGTTTTTTGTCATTAAACAATGCTTTCCTTCTTAATGTCAGTGTCTAAAATGAATGACTTCACGCTAATTTTAGAAACATGCATTATCTACTTACTGTATCTTTAAAAGATCTTTATATTCAAGTGACTCTGTGCGTGAGGTAGGACAACGCGTTGTAGTAATAACTCCTTTTTTTATCATTATGATATGAGCCCTGCTACTCTCCCATAAAAGTTTTAAAGACATTTCTAAAACAGGTCGTGCTTACGGTAGCTTAGTTTGAAACACGTGTTATTTCACTGCTTAATGACGTAAACGAAATCGTATTAAGATGTAGAAAACATAACAAATAATAATATTCACCTACTGAACTCAGTCCTGAAAATCAAAATCTATTTTCAGCCTTAAAACTAACTGATATAAATATGAAATGTTTGGAAGGTTCTTATGCAACCTAAAATATATTATTGCTAAATTATACGATTATATACATAGATAAGTCTATGCTAAAAATAAAATTAAATAACTCTGTCACGATGCGGATTCGAACTAATGACGAAAAAAATTGAGAGCTAAAGCTCTGGCTGTAAGCTACTCGCCTAACTAAATACTGTACTGTATATCTATCGCAATGGGCATTTCGAACCTACTAGGCCCATAACTAGCAGTTTATTTACATTTTAAACCACTATTCAGCTTTGTTACAATGCAGAATATTGGAAAGAAATTATTTGTGCATATCTAGATTGAAACTATTAAGGGGCGAGGATGGTATTTTTGATGAAAAATGACTAAATTAAAAAAAAAAAATCTTTAAAATACTCTGTGATATGTGTGGATCGCCATTTTTAAACTTCCTGCATTATGGATTTTTAAATCACTCGCTCACTTTTATTGTTGTTTCCAGTAAATTAAATTTTCAAATTTTTTTTTCTTTAAAATACCCTTTGATATGTGTGGAATACATTGCATAACATTTTGTGGGTATTTGTGCCCTTATCGGATGTTGAGACGTCATTTTTAAACTTCCTGCGCTATGGATTTTTAAATCACACTCCCGCTTTTTTCGGTTTCCAGTAACTTCGTTTTTTTTGCTACATTGCCAGACAAAATGGATGTAATTTCTGAACTATTAAAGATACATGCATGAAATTTAGAACACACATTCTTTAGACTATTAGGAAACTTTTCTCTGTAACAGAATTTTGTTAATTGATTTCATTTTAAAAATACGTCCGTTTGTTTGCAAGAAAGGAAATCAGAAAATTGTTACTAAATTTTAATTGTTTATTTTACAAACGTAGGGACTAATATCAACATTCTGTTACAGACAGTTTGTAGAACATACTTTTGCAAATACATTGTACATTGCAAAAACTGTTTGAATCTATCTTTAAAAACGGTTTAGATATATCGGTTTTAGTACAATCCTGCATTGGGTATATTTTTTTTTCAAATTTGGGCCCCAAATAATTTTTTTTTTCAAAATATTTTTATTTGGTTGAGTTGCCACAGCTATGAGCTCTCTACATACAAAAAATTAACAATTTACACCAAATAGGAAAAATGTTTTAAAAAATACCATCCTCTCCCCTTAAGTTAGCCCTTTAAAAACATATTCTCTTGTGAATGCTGAGGCCTTCCCGCGTATGCGAAAATCCGCATTTCCGAGACAAAATTCCAGTTGGCATTTTTTCCATGTACATGTCTATTTCGCTACATTACTTGGCGCTTTTCGTTAATGTTTTGTACTTATAAGATAAACTGTTTATTTAGTCCATCAATCATTTAACGACGCTGTAACACTGTACAGTTATCTAGCGTAATTGGAATTGGCGATAACGGGGTGGTATCTTGGCGAGATGAATCCGAGTTTTTGCCATGGGATTATATGGCATTTGCCTTGCAGTTGGAGAAAACTCAAGAACGTAACCAGTTAGTCCAATCGAGATTCGAACTCACGCCCCAGTAAAGTCATAAAGCACGAGTCCCCTCACTAACACCTTGACCTAGATGCGTTCTTGCCAGTAAGTTGCAAATCGAATATGGAGATGTCAATTATTTGTACCATTTCTGAGCTGTGAAACGTGAATTGTCACGGAGGAGATACGCGTTAGATTGGGAGACCTGTCTGAATCACAGGACACGTTCAAGGAGAAAGACGAAGGGGCTTGACATGATTTAGCTTCTATATAAGAGTTCAGTGATATTTTTAATACCAGGTTCCATATCAAGCTCAACAATTCCTCTGCATTTTCTAAAAGAAGGCATTTTCTTAACCATATAGACCGTAATGTTTTTATTTTTATGTAATTAGTAATTAATTACTGATCCTCTGATCACTCATTTAAAATATCTAGTACCTATTCATTGCTATTACCGTGGCTACAGAATGCTGAAATAGGCCACTTCCTATTTCACAAGGACCTACAGTATGTAACAAGTTGGAAAGTGAATATATGTCTTTCCTTTTCCACATCATGTCCTTCAGATGCAATATGTTACCAGACGTTGCATTTAACCGCATTAGTTTAAAGAGTCTTCAAATGAAAATAATAAAAATACATAGAGTACAAATTCGGCTACGATTTTGTATGACTCAATCTTTTATATGTCTAGAGTTCTCCACAAATTATGACACAAAGTGCTGTTGTGAGCAAATTTTTGTAGCTACATTGTTTATCTGACCTGCTAAATAAAATTACGTAGTTTCAGTTGAAGTAAACTAGTTTAGAAACTTGTATTGCGACGTATTAGTATTGCAGATAACTCACAGTTACGTCGCCCTGAAATATTAAATAAATAATCGACTTCGGTAGAAATCACGGATATTGTGGTTAGCATATAATTATTTTGTATTGCATAATAATGTTATCATTATTTTGGCTATTAACGTCGAATAACTACTTAGATATTTCGGGAACATTCCGGTATCATCAATTTGCGTCACTATTTCAGTTGCCTATTACTACATTAGCGTCTCCATTAAACGAAAGAACAACAGTATTCTAGCTATCATTAAGCGTTTATAAATGCAATCTCATATATAAAAATATTGATAGAAAGCAATTTCAAGCCCTAACGTTGTAAGATATCAAAATACGTAGTAGACCAGATATGCGCTTTCTAAAAACTGCAACATTTAAGTTTCGTAAGGTAGGTAGGCTAATCCATGTAAGTGGATGTAAAGTTTGTTCGGTCAATGTGCGGGAGACAGGGTCACTGAGCTGTTTAAATGCTCCAACTTTTCAAGTGTTTTAAGATTTTAAAGATTTCTTGCATTTGTCGACAACCTGGGATTATCCTCTGTAACCCGACGTCACGTTTTCTCTATCACAGTTTTGTTGCTTTCGCAAATTTAGACGAAGAATACATTAAATTTTATAGCATTTATTATAGGCCTACCGTATGTAATACATAATATTCTTACAGATAGAGAGTGGCTGTTTTAACGTTCCCAAAAATAACAATACAGTAATATAAATCGAGTGCTTCAAAAGCTGCCCAATAATTAATGGATGTACATTATAGGGGATCATGATAGTTAAGGTCATCCAGAAATTCCTCTAAATATCATTTGGGGCCGTATTTTAGACAGAGATACATATAAAATGTAATAATTAGCCTACGTTCTGTTTAATTATACTACAATTAGAAGGTTTCAACTTCAGTAATACAGCCTAAGGCACTATTTGTCATTTTAGTTCTTATATAATATATTCTTGGACCAGTAGTAACAACATTACGCACTGTAGCCTATTCTGATGTAAATTAAGGATTTTTGTCGTTTCTGATACGTGGAGCTGGTGTTCATTACGCAACATGTCCACCATGTACATTTTTTAGATAGCCTAACAGATGGAACAGGCAGTTATTTTCATCCTCTATTCGATAACGCATTGTACTCCTTACATATTGCATCAAATTCTCTAGTTTCTAAAGCGGGAAAAGAAGGTGTTCGTCATTCTATTTGTAACATGTCCACCCATTGTCATGATTCAAACAATATACAACATGTCCTCGTCAGCCGATGAGAAGGCTCCATAGCAGCTCTCTGCGTTCTTTCCAATAAAAATTGACTATGATAAGGATTCTGTTGCTGTTGGATACAAAAATCATGGGTTCCGGAAGAAGAAGCAGAGTCCTAAACATTCTAAGGAAAGGTTAGATTGTTTAATAGGAAACAAATTCACACTAAGAGAGCGAAGTGTTTCTGTGATCTGAAAAAAGAAACGTTTACAGACCCACCCAGTCTTTTCAGCAGGTTCAACCTCTGCCCAAGACATCTATTCAGGACGCATATTATAGCAGGCAAATTGGATTTTACAATATTTGTATCTTAGACTTGAAAAAACGAATCCGTAATTTGCCCTATTTTTATGTTCGGACAGAACAGAATGTGTAAGATTGCATTAAAAATATTTTCCCCTGTTGTAATTTTGTAATTATTAATGTGTGAAATATGTATCAGTAAATAATATGTTGTAGAATGCTTGTGTATGGAACCACAATATGTAAGCTTGCACTACAAATATTTGCCTGTATTTTACTATTATAATTTTTCATATAAATATGAAGTAATTCTGTTATTTATATATAATTCACATTTAGATAAATGTTTTATGTAATTTAAATAAATGATAGTCTTAAAGTAATATGTCCAAACATTTCTTGCAAAAAGTAACATGTCCGCGTTATATTTCATTATAAATCACGAAAAATAATCTTAATTTCATTTTATGCATATACAACAGATTTCTGAACACAAAACAACATTAGATTATAAAAACAAATAATTTTGTTGTATAGTTTGGTAATAAAAGGTTTTCGCTATTCCTGAAAAATCGTTTATGATGGACATGTTGCATTTTGAATGCCAGCTCCACTTATGGCTTTTCCCCGACTTGTTTTTCACTATATAGTTATGAACACTAATAACTAATTTATTTCTTCCATTGCTTTGTTAAAGTACTTACGGATTTCCTTCTAATGGAGCCTGTATTTGCTTGGTCCTGCACTGTCCACAGAGCCACCTGTATTACTTGGTTCTGCAATGTTCACTTGTCTTGCACTATTCACATCACTACTTGCACTGTATTCATTATTTACACGTTCATTTAAATCACCTATATTATCTATAGTATTTACAGCAACAATGTCATTATTTACATTGCCATCATGAGGAACAATGGTGTCTATATATATATTTACCATTATTTACATTAACTTCCCACAGTCTCCACATTTTCGAAAACACTGTTTTTCGATAAATATTGCAAGAAGCAACTGGACTGGAAGGAATATTGGTAATGGTCTCTTCTTGAGGGGCTTAGTGGCACATGCCACGCTTTCATCTGTGAGTTCTGAAGGCATAAATGTGAAGTAATCCTGTTAGAGGAGACAAGGGTTTCATCTGAAAGCATGCCTAACTGTACATCTAACGAATGTACAGACTTTACCATGCAAACTCATTGTCAGTATTTGAGAGGCACAGTGAATTATTCCTCACATTGACAGTATCCCCCCCCCCAAATCGACGGATAGGCCTACTTGACTTTTGCTTCATTTTACCTCAGCGTCCCCCTCTGAAAACAATATGCCTTATTTGAATACTCTTTGCCGCAGAGCGTTGTCCTTGGTATGCCATAGGTAGTGGTCTACAGCATACTAGTGTGATGATTATGATGATTAATGGAGCAATGGTGGAATGCCAGTAGGGAAAACAGGAGTACCCTGAGAAAATATAATGCCTGACACTGTCTTTGTCCACCACAAATTCCACATAGATCCTCCGAGATTCGAACCTGGTTACCAGCCAATGTTTTAGCCACTCAGCTAATAGTTAGCCACATTAACAATGTTTTCTGGGCATTTTTAGCCTATATAATTCTTCACATATTAATATAAATTCTATTTCTTCCATTACATACATATTTTATAGAATGTTGAATTAGTCACTGAAATGTTTTCAAATTTTCGGCATGAAAGAAAATCCTTTTCCTCTGGCCAAAATCGAACCTCATCCATTCAGTTTTTAGTAATTCAGTTTATTGTTTGAGCTTGCGTACTTAACTTCATTAATAATGTATACATTTTTATAATATCTTAACAGACTCGTTCATGTATTATCTTGCTATTCCGTATATGCAGACAAGAGGTTATTTCTGTAAATATACATAATTTGATCATGTAGACCTAAATAAATAACTTAGCTATTGTATATGGACAAAGGTCAATGCAGTAGGTATGTTGTACTGTGAAGGTTTTTCAGAACATGATTTTCTTATAAAAATATTCTTTAAAAAGGTATCTAAATAGTGAATGCAGTTAAGAAATAATGCTAAAAATATTATTGTGTTATATTCTCACTAAAACATCTGAAGGACTCATTTCTTTTGTTCCAAAACGTAATTTCTAAAAGTTTATCTTATGAAAATACTTTCTTTTATACATTAAAATAAATCAATGTCTTGGCTTATGGCAACTGATATTTTGAAAATAATGCTCTGGCCAATTCGCATTCCAAAGTCAGTTGTAACATTAATAATATTTAGGGACAATTTTTGATTCAAAATTATCTTGGAAAAATCATATTGAAGCAGTAGTAAACAAATCAACAAAAAGACTTCCAATTTTAAAGAGATTAGCTGGAGCCAAGTGGGGTAATTAGTAATCGGCAGACTTTGAACATCACGTACAAAACATTCATCAAGCCAATACTTCTCTACAATGCGGATGTATTAATTACAGCAAATAATTTCAACCAGAATCGACTAGAAGTATGCCAAAATCAGGCCCTGCGACTAATAACTGGCGCAGCAAAATCAACCCCAATCACAGCAATGCAAGCCCTAACCCAGAACCCTCCAATAAATCTCACTCTAGAGGAGCAGGCACTAACACACAAGAAAAAATGCTACGGTTAACAACAACAAAATGGGAAAAAAGACTGTTACAACCAACCAAGTTGAAAACACAAACAAGTTTCCTGTCCAAAGTCACGGAAATAAAAACAGAATTGAATCTCCCTAAATCTAAAGAAAACATTTTAAGCAGAGAAAACCCTCTAACCTTCGAACCAATTAACATTCAACTAGATTTAGAAGAACCAGTTACAAAATCTGAAACTTCCAAACCTGTACTAAAAGCGCTGGCATTAGAAGCTGTGAATAATAGATACCCACCAGAAGAATGGTTACATATCTACACAGATGGGTCTACTATCGATAACAACTCAGGATCAGGAATTACGTGTGCATTATTCTCATTTTATCAACCAGCAGGATATCATACAACAAATTTTGTTGCGGAAATAATGGCTATTCATATCTCACTCCAACACCTACTATACAGAATAGATAAATTTCAAAATGCTGTCATTCTCTCTGATTCTAAAGCAGCATTATATGCAATAAATTCATATAAAATGATGTCAGTCCAAATTAAAGAATGTCACAAAATGATCCAACAACTTCAAAAACTACAGAAAAGAATTCAATTGCAATGGATACCTGCACATTGCGGAATTGCTGGAAATGAAACTGCTGACTTTCTTGCCAAAAAATTTAATTCAGAATACAAATACAAGCCTACCTTTTACATCCATCAAAAGACTAATTAAAAATAAATATAAAATCAAGCAAAACCAAGCACTATGTACCAAAGCCAAAGATAAAAAATGGAGCATTTTAATAAAAAAAACAGAAATTATTCCAGAAATCCCACGTAAATCTGCAGTAGCAAAATTCAGACTGCTTACAGAACACGATTATTTGGTCAAACACTTGAATAAAACAGGAATTTACACAAATCCAAATTGCCCTCTATGCAACAAAGAAAAAGAAATGACGGAAGATCATCTACAAACCTGTGAAGTTCTACCTGATGGATCCACCACAGAGAAATATTGGAGAGCAAGAACGCTAATGGCTTCGTTGCCAAAGCCCGGCATTGGATAACAACAACATTAATAAAGGAAGGCAGATAGAATCTGAAGAGGTGCCAGAACATGTAGTGCTGTCAGGTCTCCCATATTTTACGGATTCTCCTGTATTTTACCCACATTTTCGCCAGTCTCCCGTCTCACATATTTGATAACATTTTCTCCCGTAATTTATTTATTTAAATGGTAAATATGAATAGTGGTATGTTGCTATGCTAGTGGTATATTTTAAGTGTAATCTACAATGACAAATTCTCATTAATTTTTAATCTGTTTTGTTAAGAAAAATTTCAATTGTAAGAGTTTCTGAATGAATACAAAGCAAGTGGTAAGTATTGATAGTGCTGTGAGATTCATTTTAAATTACATTTGCATACAATTATACTGTATATGACTTGCTTTTAAAGATAAAACACGTCGATAATATCTTGATAGAACAATTTTGGCAATTATTTCCAAAATCTCCCGTATTTTGAGTTTGAAAACCTTTTAACCCTAGTCATATGTCTAAGTCTTGGAATGAAGAAATTTATGAAAATAAGTACTTTCGTCTAATTATTATCATGGTTTTGTTTTTAACATCCGTTATTTCCCAGACAGTTGATTACAACTTTCTGTAACAATAAGAACAAATATCCTGGTGAAAGAAGTTGCAGTAATATACATGTCATTAACATTTAAAGTGGAAAGAAATGGCATGGGAATAAAATCAGAATTTTGCATTAATGTTACTTTATCTCCATTGTGTTAATCTTTCTCCTACCAGTTCTGAATTTCTTTTTAGATTTATTTATTTATATTTGCTTAAAATTGGCTTTTAAGGAACCCAGAGGTTCATTGTCAACCTCACATAAGCCCGCCATCAGTCCCTATCTTCAGCAAGATTAATCAATCCCTAGCATCATATTCCACCTCCCTCAAATCCATTTTAACATTATACTCCCATCTACATCTCGGCTTCCCCAATGGTCTTTTTTCCCTCAGGTCTTCCAACTGACACTCTTCTGGATTCACCTGCTACATGCCCTGCTCACCTCAAACATCTGGATTTAATGTTCCTAATTATTGTGTTAGGTAAAGACTACAATGCGTGCAGTTCTGCATTGTGTAACCTTCTCCATTCTCCTGCAACTTCATCCCTCTTAGCCCCAAATATTTTAGTTAGCATCTTATTCTCAAACACCAATAATATCTGTTTCTCTCTCAAAGTTTCACAATCATCTTACAGAACAACTGGTAATATAACTGAAATTCTAACTTTCATCTTTTTTTAGAGCAGACTGGATGACAAAAGCTTCTCAACCGAATAATAGTATTATTATATTTATTTATTCTGTGTTTAATTTCCTGTCGAGTATCATTTATATTTGTTACTGTTGTTCCGAGGTATATGAATTTTTCCACCTCTTCAAAGGATAAATTTCCAGTTTCTGTGTTTCCATTTTGTACTACATTCTGGTCACGAGACATAATCATATACTTAGTCTTTTTGGGATTTAATTCCAAACCTATCTCCCTACTTGCTTCAAGTAAGATTCCCTAATCGTATGTGGATTTCTTCTAACATATTCACGTCATCCACATAAACAAGCAGCTGATGTAACCCATTCAATTTCAAACCCTCTCTGTTTTCCTGTACTCTCCTAATGACACATTCTAGAGTAAAGTTAAAAAATAAAGATGTTAGTGCATCTCCTTGCTTTAGCCTGCAGTGAATTGGAAAAGCATCGGACAGAAACTGGCCTATATGGACTCTGCTGTACGTTTCACTGAGACACATTTTAATTAATCATACTATTTTCTTGGGAATACCAAATTCATTAAGAATATTATATAAAACTTCTCTCTTAATCGAGTCATATATCTTTTTGAAATCTATAAATAACCGATATACTGTGCCCTTATACTTCCATTTTTTTTTCCAATATCTGTCACAACATCTGTTGAAATGTAATCAACAGTTTATCTATTACACCTAAAACCACATTGATGATCCCCAATAATTTAATCTTTTAACTCCTAGGTCATATTAGTTAACTATTAGGATGCTTGTTGCCTTTTTATTTTGTCAATTATTTCGTATTAATTGGGGTCCAATCTGGCATTCACCCTTAGTGAACTGAAAATTAGTTATATTCAGCCTAGAAAAACCACGAAAAAAACCTCGGCCAGATTGGAACCGAACCCAAGATCTCCCGAATGCGAATCCAGTGCGTTACCACTCAGCTATCTTGCCTGGTGATGTATTTTTATTTGAAAATTCAGTGACAGTAGATCCTAATTTAAGCACTACTTGTCACTTCTTTCAGTTGCACATTCATGAGACTGACTGAATTTATTTATTTATTTCTAGGAACGATTACGTCATTGTTGAGTAATTGCAGTTTGAAAAACACAAGGTTTGTGACACAGCTGATTAATGCGAATGCAATTCAAGTCCGAAATTATGCCGCAAGGAAAGGAACAAGAGAAAAGGCTAAAAAGAAGAAGGTTAAAGTGGAAGTGAAAAAAGTTGGATTTATACCACACAATCAGCGAGGAACAAAGTAAGTAGGCTAATTTGTGTGTGTGTTTTTTTAATTAAAACTTATATGCATAAGGTTGCATATAATTTATAGGTATTGTAATTACACAATGACTGGTATTGTTACACAGGTATTATAATTAATGATTAAAAGCTTTGAAATTTCATTGCTTCTAAATTATTATCAGTGTGAATAAGTGAAACACAGTGCTCTCTTTTTTTAAGTTGAAGAGGTACTAGCATTTTATTGTTATAATTCGTTCATTGCCCAAGATCCAAGGTTTCAGACATCAAAGTTTATTAATTTTTCTTTCAGTACATCTATATTTAATAACCATTGTAGAGTTTATGATTGAGTGATTATAATAGACCAGATCTATTATTTTAAGAAGACATATTACTTTTAAAATGTCCATTAAAAACAAGTTAGATAAGAGTAAATAATACAATATGAAACATCTTTCATTATAGTTTTAGTTCAGTACGATAATTAACTATCAAAAAGTGGCCACTGTCAATAGAGCTTTCAGACACAATCACAATAATATATGAGATCTGAATATTCACTAAATTTGAAGGAAAATATATTACATTCCAGTTTAATGCGTATTCTTACTATAAGACATGCACTCTTATCATGATAAAAGTCAGTGCCGGTTCCTTGGGGGAGGGAAGGGAGGAACGTCCTTCTCACATTTTTCTTCTTTTGAAAGTAAATATCAAATGAAATATATGCCTTGAAATTCGAGGAAGATTCGATAATTTTTGTGTTCACAGCTATAAGAAAACCTCGGTTGATCGAGTTTTAAACCACGCACACTCATGTGCTGCTAGAAAACTGTGAGAAGGATGCGAGATTGTTTGTGTGGAGGAAAGTCAATCCATTCCTCCTTTACTGCAGTTAACACACATAGACAACAGCGCACCAGCAGCCAGACAAAGACGCAGAGTTTTAAAGCAAGTAAATGAACGGATAGGGAGGAGATCCTCTTTTGAATCAGTGCATGGGCGGGAAACAAACCGACTGGTCTTGCTGCAAGCTCGCTACCGCTGCCATCTAACCAGACTATAACATATCTAGGAGGAGACACAATAAAAACAGTTTTAATGCAAAGCTATGAAAGACACCATATAAACTTTTTAAAAATTATAAATCAAAATATATTATTCATTGCACTTTATATAAGCTACTATTCATGGTTTGAAACTTTCGAGGATATCTGAAAGTTGGAGTTGGATTTATATAAAACAAAGAGGAAGTAGTTCTACGTTAGTATAGCAGATCTTTTTGGCCCCTGAAATTCACTTCCATTCATTGTCTACTAGACAGGACAACAGTCAAGTTGTCAGTTTTGTACAGATATATTTGAAGTTGAAAGTACTGCAAACTACATTATTTTTAACATAAAAAAATTAATCGGCCACCGGCAGCTTTGAACAATAATGGTAGTACGGCTTTACAAGAACTGACATTCTTCAAAAGAATGTGATACTGAACTTGTAAAATGTACATGTGGCAACACAGACCACGTGGGTGGGTGCAGTGTTCTCGGTTTCCTAACAGATTATTTCTCATTCCCATTTGCATAAAACGGTTCCGGTTACGTGTTAGTAGCTGGTCTCTTCCAACACGTGTGATGCTGTAATGTGCGTGAAAAATGCTGCGAGGTTGTGAATTTCCTTGTAATTGTTAATTTGTGCAATTATTCAACAATGAATGGAAGTGAAAACATATTATATTTTGAAAAATGTAGGAAACTCAGTTTACAAAAACAGATTATTGCTATACAAAAGGGAAGGCCAACCCTAACATTACCTGGTCTTACATGTATGCATGTATGCTAATTTGTAGCATGTTTCTCTCAAGAAGGTGTCATTTTGCGCTGTTAACTTCTTTCCTCCTCTTAAGAAATATACAGGAGCCGCCACTGATAAAAGTGCTTCGCTAATGTAATATTCTTATATTGATCCTCTGCCTTTCAACACTGTGGGTATTGATGGCTCACTGTACGCTTACAATACTGTGTGTAGGATGAAACTTTATGGTAAAAGTGTAGGCTTTGTATACTATAACATCAGCAAACTTCTGCTTAGGCAACTGCATAGGGCCCCAACCTGGAAGAGGCCCTGGCTAGGGAATAATAATAATTAGGGTCGTTAAAATGTAATTTTAGGTGCCAAAATACGCTTAAAAGTGTAAGAAATAGTCTCTAAAGAATCGAAAATAGGCTCTAACAAAAATAATATTTTCTATAAAAATACGTTCCAAATCATGAGGAATTCACTTCTAGAATTTAATAATTTTAAATGCTTATACACCGTTACCACCATCACTACTAAAAGTACAAGAACAACAAATATCTAACTAGTTATACATAAACTAAACAATTAAATGTGATAAATAAGTTTTAGACATAAATTCAGTACACAAACAAGTCAAATACAGGTATCAAATATGAATGAGGTCTTGCCCACCTCGTTATATTTTGCTCGACTAGTATGACTAGTCAGTTTGTTTTTATGCCATTAAGTACGAGAAAAATTCGTACCGGCACCGGGAATCGAACCCAGGACCTCTCAGTTGTGCGCGCTGAGTGCTCTCTAACCAACTGAGCTATGCCGGGACCCGACTCACGACGCCGGCCGAACTCCTCTCGTAGTACCGTGTTATGGCCTTACTGCCTGCACTTGAGACGATACACGTCATATATGTACAGGAGTGCATATTACATGACTTTATGGCCATATTCAACAACAGTTTCTTTAAACTGTTAACATCATATATGTATCAAATATGAATGAGGTCTCGCCCACCTTATTATATTTTGCTCGACTAGTATGACTAGTCAGTTTGTTTTTATACCATTAAGTACGAGAAAAATTCGTACCGGCACCAGGAATCGAACCCAGGACCTCTCAGCTGTGCGCGCTGAGTGCTCTCTAACCAACTGAGCTATGCCGGGACCCGACTCACGACGCCGGCCGAACTCCTCTCGTAGTATCATGTTACGGCCTTACTGCCTGCAGTTTATCCCGTAGGTTACTTTATTTCCAACAGAACCAGGAACACATTTGGAATTTAAAATACAAATTTTCGAAATAAGAATGAGTGTTTTGACCTATTAGAGATAAAAGATACTTAATAGGTCAAAATAGGCTTTGTCGTCAAAATAGGCATTTTAGGTACTATTAAAATACCAATTTAGGCATAGTTTTATATGAAACGTGTACTTGCAAGTTTTTATGAACTTATCTTGTAAGGATTAAAATAATATTGCTATTTGTTGGTACACTAAAATTTTTATATAATAATGGCATTCAATAAGAATGGTAACAATGTTGTAAATTAGTACTCCTAGCGGTGACCATTGAAATCTTGTACTGTGTAATAGAGCAGCTAATGTTTCATAAATTTGCAATATTGAAAGTCGCTGAACAGCCATATTTTGTAAATACAGTGGCTGTTTCTGATTTGTGGTAAACAATACAGCCCTGAAGTACGAACAAAGGTGCTTAATAAAAATCCAAGTTGCAAGAGAAAAACGTGCAACTCAGTGCTTTAGGGCATTACAAGAAGCCTGTGGGAGAGAATTCCTACCATACTGAATGAAGTATTGCAAGTTGGGTGGAAGCGAGGCATTCACTTTCAATCAAGAACTTTAGATTGATCAGTGAGAGATATATCCAGAAATGCTGCTGCAGATGGAGTCTGCCGTCTTCCAAGAATTTGGCAACATTTTGTTGACATGACAGGAGACTACATTTGAAGTGTGTTATGTCAAGAGTAACCTAAATAAATTTAGTGTAAAACTGTAACTATGCATGTTGGAGTAGTGATAAGCTCCGTCTCCTTTTGCGAGCATGATAACCATGGGCACTTATATAAGGTTACAAGTATTGTAGATCTTTTTCAGGGTTTGTAATTCTGGCCACAACAAAATCCGGGCTCAAGAGTACGAATGAGACCGACCTCCATAACTTATGACCATATCTGGAGGCCAAGGCCAGTATTGCAAATGCACAGAGAATTGAAAAAAAACATTAATCATTACATTGGAAACCCAACCTCTCGATATACATTCTGTTGGATTACAATGTAACAAGATATTCACACTCATACCGTTACAACATTAGGGTGAAACCTAACCATTTTCCCCCTATTACTTCTTATGCCAGTGGATTATAGTGATTTTCTAGTTGTCAGGTTGAAAATTTTCTTTTGTCAACTTTGTTTCGAATTTCGGTACTGATAAATACTACAACTGGTAGTTACTTTAGCTGTTGAAAGCATCATTTGCCTTTGTAGAAGCTGGCAACGTTTATGAAACGAAAGTTACTAGCAAGTGTTATTTAAAATTGGAACGTAATTAATAATATTAATATTAATAAATAATAACAATAATAATAAATAAACAATACTTCCTTACTGGCTTTTAAGGAACCTGGAGGTTCATTGCCGTCCTCACATAAGCCCGCCATTGGTCCCTATCCTGAGCAAGATTAATCCATTCTCTTGCATCATATCAAACCTCTCTCAAATCCATTTTAATATTATCCTCCCATCTACGTCTCGGTCTCCCTAAAGGTCTTTTTCCCTTCGGCCTCCCAACTAACACTCTATATGCATTTCTGGATTCGCCCATACGTGCTACATGCCCTGCCCATCTCAAACGTCTGGATTTAATATTTCTAATTATGTCAGGTGAAGAATACAATGCGTCCTGTTCTGTGTTGTGTAACTTTCTCCATTCTTATAAATAAACAATATGCATTTTAAAATGGTATTTGGTTTTTGGAATTCATACTAATCAATTCATGTGGTTAAACAAAATAAACTTTTAGGTTAGGCCTCATGAATCATAAACTGTACAGTCAAACCAATGAATTCCAAGTTGTCAGACAAAATACATTTTAATATTATATCAATCAATCATAAATTAATTAATTACTTTTTATTATTAGATCTATTGTTATTGTTGTTTCAGTACATAGCACTGTGATTTTACCTGCTTTGGTGATATCTTGCAACAGTTGGCAACATTAAAAAGACGGCCATATTATTTTTTTAGGAACTAATCTAATGTGAACCCCACTGTACTGTGAGGAAGGTGAATACGGAAAGTTATTAATGTAACATAGTGCGTAAGTTTTAATCTAGCAAAGTGCTGTGAGTTTGGGATGCAAGCAGTGGTAGCAAAGTGCTACTGGTTATCTAACAGAAACACTGGGAACATTTGCTAGGACTCATGGTATAATTCATATATTTTTTTAAGGACACATTTTATATTGCTAATATTTATTGAATCTTACCTTCTGTTCATATTTTAATTTCTTGAAGAGCTCCAGTTATTGTAAAACGAATTGATGACAGCATGAAGCCAGACCCAGTTGATAATGTGTGGTTCTCCAAATATTACAAATGGCCAATCTACAGTTTTGAATCTGCTGTCCAGTGCCATCGTGAAACACATCATCCAACAGTATACAACAATCCAGATTCAGAGCTCTTTGTTAATTTAGAACTGGATATGCGTGCTGCAAAAACGGTAATATTTTATTTATCACATTAATATAAAACATTAACGAAAACAAGATGGAAAGTAAGATTGTAAGATTTTATACTTTCTTGTAGAACCGGTATTTGGACAGCTTCACTAGAATAGTTTCTGTGCCTCATCCCTTCAACAAAGAAAACGCAAGATCTGTTTTAGTAATCTGTAAATCACCAGAACTGCAAAGAAGTGCCCTGGAAGCTGGAGCTACAGTGGCAGGAGATGTTGAACTCATCAAAAATATTCAGGTAATTATGAGACAAGAATTCAATGCATCACAAAACAATAACGTAATTTGCAAGTGTTTTTTCCCCTTCAAAATGTTCTAGAGCTCCTTCAGTGGAGCAGTGAAACACAGAGTGAGACAAGTGGCCAACAGGCTTGGAGCTCACATATTCAGTTTCTTTCAGCCCCGAACCCTTTGCAAGGACGCGTTTTGCGTACCTTACGAAGTTTCTCTTACCATTTCCCTCTCTTTCATATATTATATATGTATATAAAATTGTACACAAACTATCATTTGGAATGCTGAAAACTTGACGTCAGTATATAGACAGAAATAAATTCGTGGGCTTCCTGTACTAGATTCCTAGAAAGCAGTCTGTCATTAGAAGAGAAAAGATATGTATGGTATTTCAGCACTTCTCATTTTGTGAAGTATCAATGTAATATCTGTTATAAAATAGTCTTATAGATCAAAAACAGACATAAAATTGTCCAGGTACCATAAAGAAAGATATTGTATAAATTTAGGTCAATTTTTCAGTTCTACCCTTGATCATATACAACAGATTAATCAGCCTAATTCACTTTCAAGACAACTCAAAACAATTTCTGTATGCTACCATCTAGCAACTACAAGAGAAGTCACGTTATAACCCTGATGGAATTTCATGGAATAATAGCACAGTCTAGTATATACAGTCACGAAGCTTGAGTTGTGAGGGTACTGGGAACAATAGACTGTGCCAGTACTATTTCGCATTGTCTGTGATGAGGCGATAGTAGTGATCCTAGTGGTTAGCAACTATCTATGGATGCATTTTTCCTATGTATTGAAATTCGTGACTGTATATACTAGACCAGTGATGTCAAAGCAAGGGCATTTTTCTGACCTTGACGTCATGCGCAGGCAGCAAGCGCTAAGTATGGAAAGAGGAAGGGTTGTGTATATGAATAAGCAACCTGTTGGATTAAGAAAACAGTGGTGCACAAACTTCAACGGAACGTGAAATTTTATGTCATTATTTTTATATAGCTTCTTTCTGTTTAGTATCATCTATATTGTCTGTAAAACAAAAGTACTAACACTGATTTCTTAATATTGCACTTGTGTTTTAAATCTTAATAACATAATAGAGAGTTAAGAGGAATATTCACTTAAATTCCATAGTAGTATAATGTTATACTGTATTAAGTGGATGAAACACATCATTCATAAAGAAAGTGATATTCCAAAGAAAGATATTGAGTATGACATGATAAGTTGGAATTTATATTGATGATATCTTTAGCCTTACAAAAGTAATCAATAAACTAATCAAAACAATATTATAGTACAAAGCAAAGTTACCTAGGTACTGTATCTGTTTTAAATGTAACTAATATTACATAACAAAACTCTTATCGCATTATGCTTTTAGAGTGATATTTGTGAGCAACTTCCTATCATCAGAATATTAAATTATTTTCTCGAAATCAGCTGACATTGTTACAACACATGGGCACGTATCTTTTGCTTATGATGTAACAGTAGTTGCTTTGTTAATTCATTTCCTTACAAACAATTTCTATGCAAATATTTTCAAAATTTTCAATACACTATCTTCAGTAATACGTATATACGGTATATTAGATTTACGAAAACATTCTGTAAGGCTACTAAATAAATAGACCTATACCTGAAAATTTCACTTTTCTATACTTGAGAAAATATTTCTTTTGAATAAAAAAATCAGACTTGTGAAAAATGAGCATTAAAATTAAAACTTACATTCTTATAACGCACTTATACTTCTCAGGCAAATCTAAAAATTAACATGGATACAGTTTTAATAAGTTCTCTTCTCTTTATCTTATATACTAGACTAGACTCTTGAACCAGTGCTGGCCATCCCTGTATATAGCTCGACCAAGCAGCATATACCACCTCTTTCGTCTGTCTCTTTCCTTTCCGCTGTAAAGCGTTCAGGCTCTCCTGGGCTCTAAAGCGCGCGCTTGCTCCTGTGGGCATCAATTGACATCCCTGTACTAGACTGTGGTAATAGCTTGCGACTATACTTCCATCTAGCTGTCATTACCAAAAGTTCATTTTCGACAGTGGAGGTCCTAGCAATCATTCTCTTTTATATGTTGCCATTTTATAACATAGGAATGGCCAATCTGATATATATGTTATCGGGGATTCTACCAACCTGCATCACCAAGCTTGAGGAGAAAGAAAAGTCCCTTGAACTATCAGTGCTACAGGAAGTTGAGAATAAAATTTAAAATGTGAGCTGGAAGTTAGGTGATAAGATAAGAGATAAGTGGAATAGCGTATTGAAGAAAAATCTTGGTTTGTCAGTGCTGAGGCATGTGAAACTAGTCGTGGGTAGGAAAAGTTATTATCTCCCTGTTGAAATTGAAATGAAAAATGTTAAGTAAGTTTAGTTATGCCTCTCTAAACTGTGTTTATGTAAAGCGTTCCTTTTCCACATACAAACGATATTGACAGAAAAATTACAAAGCTTGATGGTAAACAATTTGAAAAAGATTATTATTAATTATTGCAAAACAAATTATGAATGGAAGTGTTATAATTTTTTTTTTTATTGCTTAACTTTTTTTTTTTTTTCCGTTGTTGTTAACTCTATAGCATCTATTAGTGGTTTATGGTTGTGCTAACTGAAGGAGTTACTTATCAACAATGTGACCCTGAAACTCATATTCAGGTTACTGCCCAGTGACGGTTCTGATATATTGTATTTTATATTTTTTGAGGATTGGCTAATTAATATTAACCCAGCACACTCACAATCACACTCACATTTATACAAATTTCCAGACTCTAGTCACACAGGCAATTTTTCTTGCTTAACTTTTATTTAATAGAAAAAACTGTGGAGATCTGTGTTATTATTTTAAGCGCCTATTTTATTATTTTACGAGCTTATTTTAGGTCTGTAAACATACATTTTTAGTACTAAAATCCCAGAGCTATCTGTAACATAAAAATCCAATGAAAAATGATTAAACTCTGTAGGTAAAGCGACACTATAGGCTGGTTTCAAACCTATGTAAAAATGTGATTTTTCTTCTTGTCATAACATCCAGAATGGCTATTAAGTCAACTCAACCTCCAATAAAATTGTGGTGCTAATAATGCCACATTCTTCTAATGCCAGAGTCATGAAAGTCTGGGAGTTCACCTTTCTGCACTCTTTGCCTTTCAGTGTCACATACACAGATATTATGCAATGATCCTTTGAAATATTATCGTTCATTTATTCTTGAGCATACTGTAACGTAATTTGTTTGTGCACATTATGCTTAGATATTCCTATGCAAGCGATTACCCCAAAAAAGGACTGACTTGAGAATTCTGAGGGTTTTTCATGAGCTACTCTGCTGTTAGAAAACATATGCAGAATATGGTACTTTTTGATAAAAGTCACAGGTTTTGTGAGCTACAGAAAGAGATTGTCTGGTATTTAATTTACGAATGTGATTAATCCTTATAATACTAATGAGAATTGAAAATGAAGAAAAATTGTAACTTATGTTTTATTTAATGACGCTCACAAGTGCCGAGGTTATATCAGCGTTGCTGGTACCCCAGAATTTCGTTCTGCAGGAGTTCTTTTACATGCTAGTAAATCTACTGACATGAGCCTGTCGCATTTAAGCACACTTAAATGCCATCGACCTGGGCCGGGATCAACTCGCAACCTCGGGCACAGAAGACCAGCACTCTACCGACTGCGCCACCCATCCTGCCTAAAAATGAAGAATCTGTGATTGAAAACTAACTTATTAATATTTCGGAGCCATCAGTGTGACTGAGTTGATTAAGGCGCTTGCCTGCTGTTCTGAAATTGCGCCCAGGTGCGGGTTCAATCCCTGCTTTGGCTAATTACCTGGTTGGGTTTTTTTTCGAGGTTTTCCCAAATGGTAAGGTGAATGGCAGGTAATCTATACCGAATCCTCGGCCTCATATCTCCAAATACCATCTCACTATCACCATTTCATTGATGCTAAATAACCTAGTAGTCGATACAGCATCGTTAAATAACCAACTAAGAAAAAATATTTCGGAATTATAATTCAGGACACAGTATATGACAAAGCAAGACTGTAAGTCTCTGAAACTGGTTGGTTATTACTTCAGTGTTGTTTAATTTACTCCATACTTTTGATGGTGAAGTAGGGAGTAAATGGGCGCATTGGGACCGAATTGTTCAGAATAACCGAATTTGCTTCAGTGTTTTATGATCATATTACAAATTTTTGGACTAGTCGAGAGTAGTCAGAAAAAAATTTTTTTTAAGTTTAGAAACCCATGTCCAGAAGTGCCTTGGGTGCAGATTAAAGTCCAAAATAATTGTCACTAAAATACCTAAAAGACAGGCAAATTATCTTGCATGCTTGCACATTGGAATGTCTATCACAGAGGGAAACTTCACTACGAGATCAATAATATCTACTGTAATATCCACAGAATTTTATTGGTAACAAATTGGTGTTTGTTGACGTATTCTGTAGTCAGTAAAGTCTCAAGCATATTGGAATAATTATTACTGTTCTGTTAGTAAAGTTTCCCTGTGCCAGACGTACCAACATGTATGTACACACGAGAGTTTGCCTGTCTTCTTGGCAATATAATAGCAACTATTGTGGTTTGTAATTCGTAACCAACATTTCTGGGCATAAGTTCTTTTTCTCAAATTACTTCATTACTTATAACATTCCCGATGGGGTCATGGATTTTTCCATTGATCTAATCCTTCCAGCCGCACTATGGTCCTGGGGTCTACTCAGTCTCTAACAGAAATGAGCACCAGGGACATTTCCTTGGGGATAATGGTGGCTGGCACGTAGGAGTGACATCTCTATTGCCATTAAATGCTGATTGTCTGTGAAGGTAGGAGCCTTAACCTCTTCCCACCCTCCGGACCAATTTAGCCTGTCATTGGGTTGACTTTACTTTTACTTCTACCAAACTTATAAGTTTGTAACATGGCCAGTGAAACATTTTTTATATATTTAATTACGTCATACTAATCAGTAGTTAAAATATTTTTATACATTAAAGTAATGAAATTAATAACTTTCTGGATTTTCTTCTGTCGCGAAAGAACATTATTCCACCAACTTGATGAAGAAGTTTTCAGTATATTATTTCATTGTATTATATATGAAGAGTTCGCGGGAAAAACGATGAATGTTACAGTTTTGTTAAGGTTGATGTCATTATCTAATTCAATGGATCACTGCACAATTTAATGTTGTTCTTATGAAAAATGGTAAAAAGGAGAATTATCACCACGAATACAGTAATCCTTTCCTTTATTTTCTATAGAAACAGCACTACATCTTCCAGTTATAGACTCAATTAGATCATTATGTTTCTTTCATATGAAAGAATTTCTACCAATTAGTCTAAAAAAGAATCTTATTCAGACGCTTGTAATGCCCCATTGTGATTATTGCGATTCCTTGCTAACTAATATAAGTTCACTCTTAGCTGAGAGACTACAACGTGTTCATAATGTGTGCATACGATTCATCTGCAATACTCGTAAATTTGATCATATAACACCTTCCCTCCAGTTACTTTCATGGGCGCATCTGAAGGAACGAAGAACACTACATTCACTGTCTCTTCTCTTTAGAATCATGCATACTTCTACTCTGAATTATCTGTTATCGCGCTTTCAATTTCTTACAACTCTTCGAAACCAACATCAAGCACTTCTTTCTATCCCTCATCATAGAACGTCTTTATACTCATCTTGCTATACTGTAGAAATACCTCGCCTCTGGAATTCATTACCTAATGATGTCAGGGACTGCCGGACTTTATCACAATTCAAAATTAAATTGGAAAATTTTGTCTTAGTTAATGTTTTTTAGGTATTGCTAGAAGTATTGATTTGTGTTTTTTTTTTCTTTTTCTTTTTCTTTTTCTTTTTTAATCTAGATTAAAATTGCACGTTTCTTATTTATGCTAGTTAATTAGTTAGGATAGAATTAATTATGATACTTAATCACTCATTTAAAGTTTGTGTGACTGCAACCTGTGTATATTTTTGTGTGGCTTTACTTTGTTTATAGTGTTTTTTTTTCTCTCTCTCTCTCTCTCTCTCTCTCTCTCTCTCTCTTTATTTCTTGTGTAGCTTTACTTTGTATATAGTGTTTTTTTCTGTTTATTTCTATTATTGTATTTGTATTCCTGGTGTTGTGGAAGAGAAGGCCTGATGGCCTTAACTACACCAGAATAAATAAATAAATAAATATGTAATCCTTAACAGAAATGTGACATTCATCGTTTTTCCCGCGAACTCTTCATATGGTTTCCTAAAATATATAACATAGGAGAAAAGACTTCCAATAAACATTTATGAAAAGTACATGGCTGCAAAAAAAAATGACAGATTGAGTTGGAACTGTTACATTCCCTGCTGTGACTTTTTTTTCAGAATGGTGAACTGAATCTTCAAGATTTCCACTTCGTTATTGCACATCCAGATATATTGCCTGAATTAGTGTCATTACGTGGAATAATGAAGAGGAAATTCCCAAGTCAGAAATCAGGTATGAAATTGAAAACATATATAGACATAATTAAATAATGCAGCAGTAAGCTTCTTCTTATACTTCTGATGTAGGAGTTCCTCTTGTTTGCTTTCCATATCAAGCTTCTTCCTCTGAAGCTGTGCATCCACTTTCTAGCCATCTTTTAGGAGGCCTTCGTCTTCTTCTCTTCCCATTTAAGGGTCTGTGATTCTTTAGATCTATGTAGATGCTATATTATAGCAATACATCAGTAGTTTTTGAATATGGTGTTTGTATGTGGTCGAAGTCCTGCATAAACATGGAATTACAGTTTTTCTCCTTTCTTATTTCTAGTTCTAATTATGTGATATATTTAATACAAGACTTAGACTCTGAACATATCGTCATCACCATCATAATCATCATCATGAACAGCAGCAATGATGGGACTGCATTCATTCAGGACTCAACTAGATAACTAGATACATTGCTTCATCAGTATCAGGAAGAAAATTTTTGATTCTGATATTGACAGAAATATTATTACATTATCTACATTTCATTTCTATGTGAGAAAAATATATGAAATAGAGGCACAAAATGTAATCTTATTCGTAGCACCAACTTTATGGTAAAGGAAATAAGAAAGAAGAAATAAAAACAATAGTTGCTATTTCAACAAGTTCCTTCGCTTTATTTCTTTAAATATGAGAACGTTAGTTTGTAGTATTGACATTAAAAATCACAATACCTTTTAATTTTGGCTACTTGTAGATCTGCAAAGACCTCGCCCATCACTCCCAGTGTGTGGATAACACTGCAAGTGAGACGGACATTATGTAATGCACCGAGTTTCAACAATTCTTTCCAACAATATTTAAAAACAATGAGTTGATTCCAATACAAAAAAGAAACTGAAAAAAAAAAATTGCATAATACAGATTATACCAAATGCATGGAAAACTTTTCAGTGTTAATGAAATTCTTGACTGTGAAGATTTAATCTGTATTAAAAAGTCATTCTAGCTAAATCAGATTTACTTTGTATTGTAACACTTATTGCTATATATGTCAGATAAACTTTTGAAATGCATACATTGTAATGCACGGTGCACTCTTAGTTGAACTGGTAGAGCGTGAACTTTCAACACTGGTAATCCATGGTCGAATTTCAGCGAATCCAGTTGGAATTTGTTGTGGAACTATATGGTGCTCTGTAGTAAGTTTCATGTATAACTCCCATTTCCCCTACCAGAATTCCAACATTGCTCCATTAATGATTATCAGGTATGTTGATTGTCTCCCATGGTGCATCAACTGTAACTCTACAACTGCTAGATGGGGACGATTCAGTTAATCTTGGAATGTAGGGTTTCATGGCCGGTGTCATTGGGATCAGTGTTATCTGGACAATTGTTACCATATGTTTTGTTTACTACTCTGGTAGACATTATCAGTGGTGTGGCACATCAGAGCACAAGGATATCTTTACAGTGCCGAGAACGACTGGAGCTGTGAGTAGTTGCATGACAGTATTTAAGGTCTGGATGGATCATGGCTTGCTGTAGTTGCTGCAGTCCGCATCGGTGATCAAAGTGTCCTGATTGGCTACTGTCGTGCTTAGCTGTTGGATGAATGGTTTGATGCATATATTTCTCAGGGCTGGGTAGAGCCGAGACAAGATGTTATGGCACCAATCTGCGCGACGTTTTAAAATGCCGGCCAACAGGGTAGAGGAGTGGGGGTTGTTTGGGTTGCGGTTCTCAAGCTGATAGCGGCAGGCATATCCGTTTCATCTCTTTCTAAAAACATTCGTCTTACCTTAGTATCACCACTTTCCTACTCAGAGTCCGAAGGTACCTAATGGAATTACGCCCCCTATTCCATCTTTATATTCTTATTCTTCGTCCGAATCAGACGACTGGTCTGTGCTGGAATCAGATGTCCCTAAGTTTATGGAAATGTTCTCCAAAATACTGTCCATCACGTGCACTTTCAATGTAATTGTTCTCTACTTTCTTCACATAATCATACACTGATATCCATTTTCGGAAGAAGCGATTGCAGAGTCGGCCTCTGCTTATGTATAGCGTAGAAATTATAGATGAGTCTTCTTAGGACTTCCTCATCAAACTGTCTACAGCTGCAACAATCTTCTTCTTCGGCTGTGTTTTTTCCGGACTGGAGAAAGAATCTGCTGTTCCTGCCTCAATATTTTTCCCTTCTTTCCTGATTCTTGCCAAGGTTCACTTTGAAATACCAATGGCAGCCAGTACTCTTGCACACACGCTTTTCAATGGAATTTGTATTCCATTTACAGCCTCTTCTGACATGAATTTCCATACATTGTATGCTATTTCATGTCCTCGACTATGAGCTACTCTATGATTTCACACCTTAGACAATGTCATAATGAGGGAGCTCAGAAGGACAATGTTTTCAGTATTAGCAATAGCAGTAGTAGCAGAATGATCGGAACACTCGGAATGCTAGTAACCAACTAACCCAACACCCCTCCAGTTGAGTGTGAGGGCGAGTCCAAGCAAACGAACTAAAATGCGTCCCTCGCGCTGGTGCCATAACTTCTCGTCCGGGCTCTACCATGCTTGGTTGACTTTAAGGCCCTCTTCCTTTCGATTGAAGCTGTTCTTCAATTGAACTTAAATCGAAAGAAAGAAGGCCTTAAGGGTAGATTCCACTGAAAATCATGAAAATTTTCCAAAAAATTTGATAGACTATTTCACGTCTTTAGAATGTATATTTTCATACCCCGAATGGATTCAGTTAAATTCTTATTACAAATATGTTTAAAAATGTTTTTAAATTAAGGCTGTAAGAGGGCATGGCATTTAAAGAGCTGTCAAAATTATTTTTTCAATTCTATTTTACAAATTTCTGATTACAAATCTAGTAACTTTTTGTTCTAAAGTTGGCTCCCTGAAGTTTCTAGATGAATGTAGCGGAGAATAATTTTGATAGGTATGTGTTACATAAATATTAATTTTACTTTCAAATACATTTTTCCGTAAGTTTATTTTTCTTGATTCAACACAAACATTTTTATGCCAAATATTAATCAATCTGGAAGAAATTTTTACTGCAAGTATTTATGAGATAACTGCAAGTTTTTATGCATTTATTTTGTAAGAATGTTGCTAGTTTATTTTATTAATATTTTTTCATGAATTATAGAAAAAAATGACATACCATATTCAAAATTTCAAAAAAAAAATTTGAAAGTGTATAAATGAGATATTTCATAAATTGAATGCGCAGAAAAGTTTCTCTATACCTTGTGAATGTAACAAAAAAAAAAATGCTTAAAAACTGAGTTCTACTAAAAACTTGGGTTTGAAAATCTTTCTAAAAAAATAGGAAAAAAAAAAATCCAAATCCAAAAAGCATTTGGGGGTTCAGAATTTGGATTTTGTTAGTTCTTTACATAGTAAACATGCTCTCAAAATTTTGTTGAGGAAAATAATTAGGAAAAATAAGTTCCCTTTAAAGACAACCAAACATGGTACTGACCTGAGAAATACATGCATCAAACCATTATCCAACAGCTATACACGACGGTAGTCAATCAGAACACTTCAACCACCGGTGTGGACTGCGGCGACAACAGCAAGCCACAATCCATCCAGACCTTAAATACCGTCATGCAACTAGTGACAGTCCCAGTCATTCTCGGCACTCCAAGGAGATGCTTGTGCTCCCATGTGCCACACTACTGATGAGTCTGCCGGAGTAGTAGACAAAATGTATGGTAACAACAATTCCAACAGACCATGGCCCTTTAACCCTGATAACACCAATCCTGATTCAGTTAATGATGCAATTCTAGTACCTGCAATAAATAGGTGTATGAAATAAGGCTATGTTAAGGTTTATGGATTGTTAATATAGAGCTCACATAATAAAGACTGTAGTTTTAACTATCTGAGTATTTTGCTGAAACAGGTTGTATATTCGTAAGTCTATTTAAATATTTCTGTGAAAAGATTTATTAAATCTACATACTTAGACTTCAACAAATAAAATTTGATAACACAATCTCAAGGGAAAAAATGCAGTTCTCTGCAATCATAATCCACGGTTAATTCCCGATTTACCACGAAAATCGTCTGTAGCTGCATTTAGATTGGCAACAGGCCATGATTGTTTGGCCAAACATCTGCATAGAATTGGAATATATCAGTCCCCTAACTGCCCACTGTGCAACTCAAACCAAGAAATGGATTCGGAACACCTCAAAATCTGTGCTTCAGTGGCTGACCATGATAATATCTTTGAAAAATATTAGAGTGCAAGAGGTCAAATGACTTTATTGTCAAACGCCTGGCATTAGAAAACACAACAACAACATATTTCTTGACAGCAAAGTTCCTTAAAATTGAGAATGTTAAAACGAGATTTTACTGTAAACAATGAAAATAGTAATAAGAACAGCAGATTAGATGTAACATTGTACTCAAACATGTGTTTCTACCCGTAGGTACTCTGGGGCTTGATATACAGGGCATGGTCTCAAAATTTTGCACTGGAATTGAATACACTGCGAAAGTGAGTCAATATGTTCAGGACTTCGGGTGGATTTTCACTCCAGTTGGTAAGGTAAGTGTTACACTAAGGTTAATTTTATTTTCAGACATTGATTTCAGGTTTTGTATAGTGATACAGAATTCTATTAGTGGAAGTCTCGCTTTCAGGTAGTAGCTCCCTGTAAAGAAGGTTTGAATAATTTCAAGGAAAAATTGTTCCAGCTCCGGGTATCGATCCTGGAACCCTTTGCTTAGTGCACGAATGCTCTGCCAACTAAGCTACCCCAGAAACTATACACGACAAAGTTGGGTTCTGGTGCCTTATCAGCCCATTTGAGTTGTGTGGATATAAAGGAAAAATTATGACTGTGTCGTGTGTAGTTCCTGAGGTAGCTCAGTCGGCAGAGCATTCGTGCGCTAAGCGAAGGGTCCTGGGATCGATACCTGGCCCCGGATCAATTTTTCCTTGAAATGATTCAAATGTATTAGTGGAATCGCCGTTTCTTCAAATCCAACTGAAAAAAAAAAGCAAGTAACAAATTCGGATTTACAGATTTCTTCCTTCTTCCAAAATATGTCTTATGTAAAATATCAATATTATCTTTACCATTTGTGCTAATTGTATCAGTAACCCTTGTACTGTGTATTTTTCAAATCTATCAGAATTGTAGATCCCTATAACAAAACCAAGGAAAATGGTCATTACCCATTTCAGATTAATTGTTGGACATGATTGTCTCTCTGAACATCATCTTAGGTTGAAAGTAACCAAGGATGAGAATGCAATTTCAAATAAGGAACATGCAATGATATGCAACTAGCTTGATGATAATGGTGATGATGATGATGATAATAATAATAATAATAATAATAATAATAATAATAATAGAAATAAAATAATAATAATAAAATAATAGAAATAAAATAATAATAATAATAATAATAATAATAATAAAATAGTAGGAATAAAAAGATAAAATAATAATAATAATAATAATTTAATAATAATAATGATGATGATGATAATAATAATAATGATGATAATAATAATAATAACAATAATAACAATCAAATGAATAATAATAATAATCAAATGAATAGTAATCTAGAAGCTTTATATTGGGAAACCAAGTTGAAAATGATTGCGTAGCCTATCAACATCCCAAATGACCACTAGCAACCAACCAATCAGAAATTTTTAGATTTTTTAAAATTCCAAATATTTGCAAGGTTCATTGTTATAACTTCTTTACATCTTTAGTTCTTGATAATGTACATCCAGAAACAGGTTTTGTTTAGTATGGTCCTGTTCAAAAAGTGACGTGTGCAAATACAGCCTGTTTAGTGATGAGTGATTCAGCATGCCTTCTTTTGGCAATAAAATTCATGACTTGCACATTACACGACAGCCAGATAGCTCAGTTGGTAGAACAACTAGTTACAGACTGGATGGTCTGGAGTTCAATTGCAAGTGGAACGGCTCCAAAGGTTCACTCAACTCCTATCAATTTGAGTACCAGGTCTTTCCCAGGGTTAAAAAAGTGGTTGGAGTGTGATGCGGACCACACCACCTCATTCTAGTGCCGAGGTCAAAGAATGCATGTACCTCTATCTCCATGCTGCCATGTGCCTCGAGGCATGTATGGGGGTATCTGTACCTTTATACTTTACACATTTATATTTATTTTAATGGTGCTGATTCTAGGCGTTATCCTATTTGTCTAGCATTCTAGTAGACTTCTGGGAGGTTGATCTCAGTTTTGTCTTCCTCTTTTATGGATAGGCAGTTCAGGAGATGGTTCTTCGTCATTTATATGCTATACATTACATTACAGATGTAACTTATTTGCTTACTTCATAAGTGTTGGAACTGTCAACTGTGGGAAAAACAGCACAACACTTTTTGTACGAATTCTTTATAATATACATATCATAAATTAAGATCATCACTGATAAACGTTATTGAACAAGTTATGAATACTTCACTGAGTTAATATTATAAATTTTGACGATAACTTACCTGATTGACTAGTTTCGACGTGGTTTGCGCAGCGGCGGATTTTCAAGGGAGGCTGTGCCTCCCCTAATATTTTATCAGAACACAATATGGCAGTAATAATTTCAGCTGAATTAAGATCACGGACAAGTTACAGCAAATGACGAACATTTTTGCTGTTATATTAATTCTGTGGTGTTTGGGTAAAGGGAGATAAGTCATAAAAATGAGTTCGGAGATAAACAAATATTAAACTTGGAACCCTTATTACAAATAATTTTCTACACAAATAAAACACATCAACTGCTAATATTCTTTGATTTTTGCACACCCACTTGTATAATTTAACTTGTGTGTTCGTCTGGGGAACAAAATTCCACGTGGACAAAAAAATGACTTATACCCCTTTACCCAAACACCACAGAATTTTACTATTCACTACGACTAAGATGTAAGTTACGTAAAGTCGACCACATTCAGTTGGTGATGTCCGCTCGCTATACTGTAGATAGTAGAAATAATTTGTACTGAAAAATAATAGATAATGCTGTAACCTATGTAGTCGATGTCTAGCAGCCTGCAGTGTCTATGCGAGAGCAGGAGAGAGGAGTCTGCTACATGACGCTACTCCCTGGTAACCATGACAACAGCAGTTCAACCAATAAGATAGCTGGTTAGAAGAGTTTAAACTTGACTAGAACGCGCGAGGGGAGCCGATTTGGAGACGTCCTACCCACTGCTGACAACTGTACTGCTTACAATCACAGCTGATTTCGGCTGTATTGGGAACCTCTCTCTCTTTCTCTCTTCTTGGTTTTAGAAAATTGAGTCATGTGTTGTTAGTTTTCTCTCCCTGCGTAAAAGTTTTCATTTATGTTGTTAGATTGTTTGCAGGTGTTCTTCTTATTTTACTCTTTTGTGTTACGAGATGTATTTACTTATACAGTATTTTAAATATATCGAGAGTTTAGAAACAAATGCAGATTTGTCTCTAGCTTCTTCTAATAGCAGTTATTCAGTATGTTGTGACCTATTTGATCGGTTTGCGAAGAAAGAGGATCGTCAAGTTAATTTGCTGTAAAATTAGACTATGTAATAGTAATGAGCAAGCCCCGAATTCTTAGGTTCGAATCAATTTTTTTGCTATCTTGTTACTCTCGAAATATTGCTTTTCTTGTTCGTTTTATGTAGCAAAGAGTAACATTCTTAAATTCAATATGACCTAAAAAGAACTAATTCTTTACCAAGCCGTTGTAATAATATTAACAGTATGTTGTTTATTTTTATTTTTTCCTATAAAATCATATAAATTCCTAAACATAAGATTTAAAATCATAAAACATAAATTGGAAAACCTAATTTTAATTTCTTAAAATCTATAAATTCTGCACTTGGTAATGAGGTACGTCACAGGCCTTATATTTTTATATTCTCATCATTCACGTCTTGGCCTCCTCAACTTTCAAACCCACCATCCGCTACTGGGTTTGCATCATTCTCTGAAGCCTAGGTTATCAGTAATTATACAAGTGTTGAAAGAGTGTATCGAAGAATGTTAGATTCATTGTTCTAATGTGTATTGCATTGCCACGAAACTAAACTGCTGCAAGGAATGGAAGTCAACTGTGTACTAATCCTTTATCCTTGACGTCCCTTCAGCCTGTGTCATCTGTCCATATTACACAACACAAAAATTCCCATGCTCGATCCATGGGAAATGTGCACACTATTTCCTGCCGAATACTCTATATATATTTACAGATATGATTATTAACTGATTACACAAAATCCACAGAGACTTCTGTGAGAATACTCAATACTCATTGCATCTGTGATATATAAGTATCAGTTAAGAAATTTTCATGATGTTCCCACTTTCGTACTATTTGTAATGTTAAACCTCTATAATGAGGACCACTTTTGTTTATCTTAAATTTTGACTCTTCTTTGCAAAGACCTTTGAACCATTTTTTCTGCTGGTATTTTTATGTGTTCATTTCTGATATGAAATATGCAGAACCTTGTGAATGTTGCTATGTATATAAACCTTGTACTCTGTAAGAAAAAATAGTTCCGTTACAATGTTCATTATGAACTTTTTTTTTCAGCTCGACATGGACGTATCTCATCTCGAAGCCAACTTCACAGCCCTACTCAAAGATGTTAACTCCATGAGACCCAAACGTGAAGGTCCATTTATTACGAAGTGTTGCCTGGTTTCCTTGCCATCTCCAGAGAGACTTAAAATTGACTTTTCTCAGTATATCGATGAAGTTCGCCAAGGCGAGAAAGATGAAAATGAAGATGCTGATAATGAGCAAGTGAAGGACGAAGAACAAAAAACATCTGTAATGACAGGATAAATTTTTGCATATGTTCTGTGATGTAGTACAATTTAAATATGAGCTTGTGAAACATCTCCTGTGTAATATTTATTTGAATAAACAAGGATATTTCACATGCTCCAACCATCAGTCAGTGTGAAATTAATTTAATATCATCGAGCTATGTTGTGTGGCTCGTCTTTTCCTGTGTAATACTTCTTTATTTCATACACTCCAATCACCAATCAGTGTGAAATGACTTCAACTTCCTTGATATCAACCATTTTGTAGTTCCTTTGCAATAACATCTGAATCAGCGAATAGGGATTACAAAGAATGGACACTGAGCGAATTTTCCTATGTTTTGTTTTTTTGTTTTTTTTTTTTTTTTTGTTTTTTTTCCCCCTCCCCATAAATGTACATTTATTTAAGTACCAGGTCGCAAAATGGACCCATGCCTTTTACAAGATATATATGTAATATAATACATGATTCAGTATAAAAATACAATTTACATTCAAACACTTTCACCAAGAGTGAAGTGTTTTACAAGAAATCATTCATTCATTGAACAAGAGAAATTACTAAGCTATTGAGCAGTGGATTTGGGTGTGTTCTTACAGATTTTATAAATTTGTTTCTGACATTTTGAATATAATCACTAAATAACATTATATTTAGTGACTCATATAGTTGACAGTTACTGATATCATAGTCTACTCCCATAATTATTGTCTTACATACTGATCTTTGTATTCCATCCAATCTTTTAACATGACATATATGAGTATTTGACCAAATTTCACAAATATATTATTTTAATGTACCGAAGTACATATGATATTTCCATGCAGATATTCTGCACCATCATACGATGAGAGAGTAATGGAACGGAGAAAAATCCTCTCCGGATATGATATGCATAAAGTACTTCGTGATTTAAGACGGTGCTTATTCCGTCGGATCCCGGCCAACTAGTCACTCATAACGAGCGCACCCCAGCACATGTGTGGACTTCGGTCCTACGTTCATAGACATCTATGACGTAGTGCAGAGGGCGGCCACTAGAGGGAACCCAAGAGTTGGAACTTAAATCTGAGACGATTCTATCCGACGCCGAGGTAGTATCCGGTGTGGCTTAGTGGATAAAGCATCAGCACATAGAGCTGAAAACCCGGGTTCAAATCCTGGTGCCGGAGAGGATTTTTCTCCGTTCCATTACTCTCTCATCATACAAATTTCACAAGCATATAACATATATGAACGGATCAGACAAGTGTATAATAAAACTTTAACTTTAAGAGAGATGCGACTTTTGAAGAGAGGATATAGCAGCATGAAACGTTGAAAATTAAATTAAATTGATATGTTGTCTGTAAGTCAGTCTTCTATCAAGATAAACACCAAGATATTTTTCTCTGTGCGCCGGCGTTTAGTTCCACTTTCAAGTGCTAGATATTAGTGTAATCAAGCACATGCTAAGATAATAATTGAGACTAAAATTGAGGCACAGGATCTAAACAACGCCTACCTTAAATGCTTTGCTCAAATAAATTCAAGTTAACAGCTTTTCATTGTTAAAACAAAATTAATGGTTTTTCATGAACTTGTAAAAATTTCTATGGTTAAGTACTCTTTGTCCCTTGTGGCAGCTCACGAATGGTGAGAAGAAATATAAATTTAAGTTGCAGTGACAAACCAGTTGTAATAATATTTTTTTTTATATTTTATATATAATAAATTATATTATAAAATAATATAATACATTATAAAATTATGTATCAAATTCGTTTAATATCTGTATACAATATAATATAGGTATATGATTTCACTTCTCATAGGAGTTTTGTTTTTCCATTTTCAGCTCTATCAACGTCTCAACTCTCATTATAAAGGAACTCTAGAGTCTAGACATTACAGTTAATGACGGATTTATTATTTCATTGGTCCAATTTATTTTATTTGAGTACCAGTACATAATGTACCTAGTTGTATTAATTGTATGTGTTATATTTCCGCTGTGTCGACTGCTAGCTGGTGTGATGTCAGTGCCAACTCCAGGGAGAAAGAAGAATCTCACGCTCAAACTGGTTTGAAGATCATTGAAATCAGTCCTGCTACATCAAAGGTACCGACGCGAAGTGTCCATACTGTATAATTATCTATATGCTGCCTGAATTAGACCACAACAATGACCATAGCCTCCGATATGTTCTAAAACATCCATAGTCAAATGGAGAAGGACAAGCTAAATCATATTGGTTTACAGCATGGATGCATTACTATCCGGTTTCCTTGGACTGCGATGAAGATGAAAACCAAATGTCATGTTTCCTGAATAGAAAAGATGTTAACGCAAATAGTGATATTATTACAGCACAGCCATTATCTTATACCAAGAATTTACAACAGACATAAAACCTGTTGGGCAAAATTTTTTTGAGCAGTATATTTTATGTTTCTATTTTAAGAATCACTTAGTATTGAATTAAAATATACTCTTTTATTTTGGAATCAATGCTGAAATATAATTTGTGCTGTAATTTTTGTTGGTCCATATATAATATCAGTTCATTATCCGGAAACATTTAGTCGGTATTGAATTTCACCACCGACTTCCCTTCTTCCCACACTGAACATAGTGCTGGCTGCCAAAGATCTTATTAGTTTTTCTTGTGCTCTGGGAAGAAAAAGAATTGTTGTTTACATCTTCCGATCATCAATGTACTCGAATGTACCTGTAGCCAGTACAAAGTCAATATCCAGTAATTTTATTACTGATTTTATAATCATGGTTGAAATATGTATTTGGAATTGGCTACTACTTTAAATTTTGCTTAAAATTTCGTTAAAAGTAAACGGAAATGAATAATGAACTCAATATATATAGCCACATAGAACACACGAAGACTTAGAAGTAAGGGAATATAATGTTTTACTAAAGAACAGAAAAATACAGATAATTATGGGCACAGTGATGGAAACATCAAGTTAGATCTTACTTATAAATGGCTTTTAGAGAACGCGAAGGTTCATAGCCACCCTTACATAAGCCCACCATTGCTCCCTATCCTGAGCAAGATTAATCCAGTCCCTACCATCATATTCCCATCTCCCTCAAATCCATTTTAATATTATCCTCTCATCTACATCTCGGCCTACCTAAAGATCTTTTTCCCTCAGATCTCCTAACTAACACCCCATACACATCTCTGAATTCACCCATACATGCTTCATGCCCTGCCCATCTTAAATGTCTGGATTTAATGTTCCTAATTATGTCAGGTGAAGAATACAATGCATGCAGTTCTGCATTGTGTATAGTAACTTTCTCCATTCTCCTGTAACTTCATCCCTTTTAGCTCCAAATATTTTCCTAAGCACCTTATTCTCGAACACCCTTAACCTCTATTCCTCTCTCAAGTGAGAGTCCAAGTTTCACAACCATAAAGAACAACCGGTAATATAACAGTTTTATAAATTCTAACTTTCAGATTTTTTTACAGCAGACTGGATGATAAAAGTTTCTCAACCGAATAATAACAGGCATTTTCCATATTTATTCTGCGTTTAGTTTCCTCTTGAGTGTCATTTGTATTATTTGTTACTATTGCTCCAAGATTATTTGAATTTTTTCACCTTTGCTCCAAGGTTATTTGAATTTTTTCACCTTTTCAAAGTATAAATTTTTAAGTTTTTATATTTCCTACACTGATTTCACCTTTCTGATAATCCTACTTGTCTGTGGTGTAATAATCATGATGAAGATCTGGAACACATTCTTCTATACTGTCATCCATAAACCACAAAAGAAGTAAGTTAAAATCATCAGTACCAGTTGCAGAAGACACAGGTCTGTAGTATATATTGACTACACCCCAACTCTGGCTACTAGCAACAGGCATCTATAATGAACACCGATCAAAAATATTCCTCATTTCTCATGAAAACCAAAACTGAATAGACTACAGTAGTAGTATTTATTCCATATTTATAAACCCTATTTTACATATAGTATATTAGGGTTATATTTTAAAACTAATATTTTAAACTAATCATAACAAATTGAAACTTACAGACTACCATACAATAAATATACACTTGTAAGCGTAAAACATATACAAATTAATTAGATAAGGCCTTGAAATTACAATCTGAAAACATAGAGAATTTAACATGAATAGACATGTTGCACTTATAGATAATATTATGACACTTTGCTAATATACACACATACATACATACTTACTTATGTAGAGATATAACATATAGGTACATACGGTGGATAAACATTAATTTGAATGAAGGCTTGAAATTATAATCGAAATACCTAGAGAATTTAACATGAATAGACATGTTGATCTTGTAGATCATATTAGGACATTTTGCTAATATATGTACATTTGTAGACATAATATAATAACATGTAGACATATATTTATAAATATACACATGCATGCATACATACATACATACATACATACATAGACTCAGACACACAGATACATATATATATATATATATATATATATATATATATATATATATACACACATACATACACAGCAAGATGTACCTCAGTAACAGATAATTGGAAAGAATGAACAATATTAAATACCTTGGACATTCATTATCATTTACACATGACTTTGATATACAAAATAAATTTACCAAATTTATAAAAACATAATGCATAATAAATACAATTTTAAAACCATCATTTATTTAGAGTTATACACAAATCGCAATTTTAAAAACTCTTGCCCGACAGTTTTAATCGCTGCCGAGATGGACTTCATGAGACACAAGATGGAACCACGAAAGAAATAATGATATCCTGAATTAACTCAAAGTCGAATCAATATTACAATATGTTAATCATTTCAAAAGAATGGATAGAACACTCATACCAAAACAATTCTGCAGTACGCTCCTCGTGAAAGAAAATTCGTTGGTCGCCCAGCTAAGAGTTGGACTGGTGTGAGACCGTAACAGACCACCTGGTCTAATACATGTTTTGGATTATCATGATGATAAAGATGAAATTATAGCCTTGAATATGTAAGATGTATGAATTTGACGAAACGTTTGTAGCAACAGTGCTTTTGAAAAACAGTGCATATTGGTTGCTCATAGGTTATTTTACAGTTTAGAGCGTGGACAGTAAGGTATTGTCTTTGCATGTAAAATATAGGACATTCAAACAGTAGATGTTCAACCGACTGAATATCTCCACACGAGCACATCGATTCTTCTCCAGTCTTAATTTTGAATCGTTGAAAATAAGCTCCAAATTTACCATGACCTGATATAAATTGTGTACTAATAAAGTTTGGAGAGTAAATTTTGCAGGCTATAGTGGACTTTATGTTGTCAGCAAACAGCTGGATACATTAAGAAGATTGATTGATTGATCGATCGATCGATTGGATTGATTGATTTCCATTTCGTACTACGTTCTGGTCACGAGACATAATCATATATATTTTTTTTCGGAGTTTAGTTCCAAACCTGTCTCCTTACCTGCTTCAAGTAAAATTCCCCGTGTTTTCCCTAATTGTTTGTGGATTTTCTCCTAACATATTCACGACTTATGCATAAACAAGCAGCTGATGTAACCTGTTCAATTCCAAACCCTCTCTGTTTTCCTGAACTTTCCTAGAGCAAAGTTGAAAAGTGAAGGTGATAGTGCATCTCTTGCTTTACCCCTTAGTGAAATGGAAAATCATCAGACAGAAATCTTATCAGTGAAAAATCGTAACTGCTAGATTATGGCACAAAAAAGGATATCTTACATAAAAGCCGTCTCCAATTTATGAACACATATTTGGTTTATTGTTCATTATATTAGAACTTGTTAGACTGATTACAGCAAAGAAAACCGTACCACACTGCAATTAGTAAATGCTGAACTTCAGCCATTCAAATCTAATACTTTCCTTGCTAGTGACATCACTGACACTGGAGCTGTTTAAACTACACATATAAATAACATAAGCATACACATTGCTGACAATTGACATCAGGCAGTTTACTGGACATATTTGACAGGGTGAGCGATTCTTCTAGTCTGGAATAAAGCCTTTCCAGTTTGAGCCTCAAAACTTTGGTACATAAGAAAGAATTGGTACAGTGGAATAGAAAAAAAATCGAAGCATTCCTACATAAAGGAGTGGTAAGTAGGGTTGCCAACTTTTTTTGAAGAAAATACGGGAGACTAAGGAAGAGACAAAATTTCACATAGAAAATAGACAAATTATTCGGTTCAGTTACTAAAAAAATAACTTTGTTCTACACTTCAGCAGCTAGGCTTAAATTACAGTTAGAGTATTTTGAGACAAATTTTGTCTGCATAATAGTTGAAGTCCTCGGCAGTTTGCAGCTCTGATTTGATTAAATGTGTCGTCTTCATGTTTCGAACATTTTTCTAATTATTGTTCACAGATGAAGCACCCTCTTTATATGAGTATTACTACTAGATATGCTTAGAACGAAACTAGCCAGTTTTTCTAAATTTATAACATTAACATTGTTTGATTTTAAACGGGTTAAACACTAAAACCCATTCTTAGTAAGCATTACGTTCTATAAAGACTGCACATTTTAATGCATCTCTTGAACAACAAAACTTATATAAATAATCATCATTCACTGCAAAATCAAATGTTTAGAATAAAAATGTTCACATTATGCAAAAATAAGGGAGAAAAATGCTGGAAGAGAAGAATAATATGGGAGCCAGGAGACTGTTAAAAATTAGGGGCAAATATCGGAGATCCCGGAAAATACAGGAGAGTTGGCAACCTTAGTGGTAAGACATAATATAAGAAGAGTGATGGAGGGAAATGGGAGAACCCCAGAGAATGGAATGCGTTATATTAATACTGATTGCTATAATTTAATATCAAAATTAAACTTACGAAGTGTATAGAAATCACACATTTCACATATAAAATCCCAGCAGTCAAGAGTTTTCAGAACTTCGAAGCCTATTTTCCTATAAAAGGAATCTATAAGAATGTATCAGAACTACTTAAAGGCAAAACTCTCAGGAACCTTGGCTTTGCCGAGATTTGAACCTGGGTCCTAGCAGTGATGTAGCCAGGAATTTAAAATGGAAGGGGTTCAAGTTTTGGGAACATCACTTGACAAATTAATCCTTAACTTACATGCAACATTATTTAGAAGACAATAATAATTATTATTGTTTTATATTATGGAATTTAAAATCAATTTACATTCGCTAAAAGTTGTTATAAAACAACATCCATTTTCTGTTGTTGCAGAGTGAATCAAGAGACACTGACTCTAAATAAATTTTTTAATGAATCTAGTTATTTTGCTTTTTGAAATCATCGGTCAATTTAAAACAACTTGTCAGCAGAAATGTAAAGGATTTGTTAATCTAAATGTTTGACTTTTTTTTTTTTTCCTTTTTATTCAGTATGCTCCATTGCAGTAATGCAATACTACACACATTTGTTGCGACACTGTTTTTACATTCTGTCTGTACTTAAAAAAAAAAAAAACTAATAGTAAATTATTTGTAGGTAACAATAGTAGTGCTTTGACTCTTTACAATATTTAGAAGGTTGTAAAGTCAGCTGAATGAATAGAGTTTATGAATTAGGCCTACTTATAATTGTTTTAACATATCTGAATATCTGACTTGAATACTAATACTAGTAATAATACTAATACTAATTTTAAACAGAGTAATTACACTGCTGTAAAGTCTATATGTTCATGAATTACTTATAATTATTTGGACATTGTTTTTACCGACAAACAATATTTTTCTTTCAGTGTCACACTTGCAACACAAATGGTGGATTAAGTCTAATATAATTTTAAAATAGGTCTTGAAAAAATTATGTTTTATTTAACGATGCTCGCAACTGCCAAGGTTATATCAGCGTCACCAGTGTGCCAGAATTTTGTGCCGCAGGAGTTCTTGACATGAACCTGTCACATTTAAACACACTTAAATGCCAACGAGCTGGGTCGGGATCGAACCTGCAACCTCGGATATGTCTTGAAAATGAGTGGAGAGGGCTTCAACCTGGTGAACCCATCTGCCAACACCACTGCGTCCTTGTCATTGTAAGTCAATGCTCTGCAAACTGAGTTACCAAGGCACCTTGTGTACACTTAATTAGAGATCTCAATGCTGGAGTGAGAACAAAACCTTTACGAGGTACAGTAGAAACCTTTAGAAAAGATGGCCTGAACAAGAACAGAAAGTATTAAGGCTCTTTGTCAGTTATAATCAAATGAAAATTACTATTACAATATCGTGGGGTTTCTGCGAAAATCCTATAACTCCAATTTTGCTGAAAATCGAGTTATTGTTATTTGAATATGTAAAATGTTATGCTCTATCATCTGGGAAAACCCACTTAGTTGAGTAGATGAGTGTTCAGAAATGCTACATGAATGCTATATTTCAGTTAAACAATGTTGTTAGAAACATTTGTTTCAAATAAATAATTGCCACTTACATTTTTCTATTTTTTTTTAGACTGCTAAAACTTCAACTCAGTTTTTCTCAAAACTTATAAAAATGGAGTTACAGGGTTTTCGCAGAAACCTCACAATATGCTATATTAAAAATGTAATATTTATAAATTCACTTCGTTTGCCAGAAGTTGAATTGAATTGAATTTAATGGAGGGGGGGCACTATGGCCCAGCACTGCAACCTTGTTCAGATCTATTGCGCCAGCCCTCTGGTGCATTCCCAAACTCACACCGGCGATCACACTAATGTTCTCTGGCCCAGGTTTCGAGCAGGCAACCCCACTCGTCCCTAGGCCAACCCCCTGCCGGCCAGCGTTCGGGGAATGCTACAGAATGATAACGGAATGGAGAAATGGTGATGGAATGATGTAAATGCCTAATTTGGGGAAAAACGGGAGAACCCCGAGAAAAACTCCAACTGCGACCTTGTCCGCCACAAGTGTCACTATGGATTTTTTCAATGAAAAAATCCCAGACCTGATCAGGACTCGAACCTGGGCTGCCTGCAGGACAGTCTGAAGGTCTGACCATTCAGCCACCGCAGAGGTCAGAAGTTGACTTAGTTTTTTGTTTTGTTTGTGGAGAGTAGTGCCCTTTTTGCTAGAAGATCTGTGGTGTCATATCCTGAGACACCTACATGTGACGGTATCCTGTGGAATTGTATTTGTTTATTTTAATTTCGTAGAAGTTTGATTAGCTTTCTTGCTTCAGTGTCTGTTGTGATTATTGGGTTGTTATTTGAAGCTATTGCTTTTATGGCGGCTTTGAAATCCACAAAGGAAACTGTTTTGTTATACTTGTTTATTCTGTAAGTGAGCTGTTTTAAGGCAAACCATAGGCATCAAAATTTGTCTTGTTTTGACCAACTGCTATATAATGAAAGAAGAGGGATGAGTAAACTCCTGCTCTTGCATCATCTGCTCCTTTCCACAATGAGCCATCTGTGGATAAAGTTGTTCACTTCCATGGCATACGTGTTTCCTAGCTAGTGCTAAATGAACAACAATATTGGCAAAAATCTCCAAAAGATGTCAAGACCAAGAACAAATGCCCTTTTAAGGGCAAAACAGGACTCAAAATGCAAAATACCCCAGTGGAATGCAGGAAGTTTGTCAGCTGGGAAACTAACGCAGAAGGTTTGTCAGCAGGAAAACTAACTAATCTTAAATATGAACATATCATATATACTGTAACACAACGTCCCGAATTTAAAAGAAAACCTACAAATTAAACCAAACCCTTTAACTCTATTAAATATAGAGTATAATCTAAATCTAACACAACAAATACTGAAATCAGAAGTAAACACTGAAATAATGAAACAATTGTCTTTAGAGACAATTAATATTAGGTACCCTCCACAAAATTGGCTTCATTTATACACCGATGGATCCTTGATCTCCAGGGAACAAGGTGCAGGTGCAGGTGTTACGTGCTCTCTCTTCTCACTTTATAGATCTCTTGAATATGGAACATCAAGTTTTGATGGAGAAATCACTGCAATAAGTGAAAGTCTCAGGAATCTTCTCTGCCACATCAATAAATTTAAAAATGCAGTTATATTGTCAGACTCCAAAGCAGCTATTCTATCAATAGTCTCTAGACACACACCTTCATCTCAAATAGCAGAAATAAATAAAATATTCTCTCAACTAATAACACTCAATAAAAGAATTGTATTCCAATGGATACCATCCCATTGTGGAATCCTGGGAAACGAGAATGAGGATGCTTTAGCAAAGAAGGGCAGCACTGCTACTTACAGACCTGTTACTAAATCTACGTATTACTCTGTGAAGAGATTTATTAAATCTACATACTTAGAATTCAACAAACAAAATTTGATAACGCAATCTCAAGGGAAAAAATGGAACTCTCTGCATCATAATCCACAGTTGATTCCCGATTTACCACGCAAATCGTCTGTAGCTGCATTTAGATTGGCAACGGGCCATGACTGTTTGGCCAAGCATCTGCATAGAATTGGAATATATCAGTCTCCTAACTGCCCATTGTGCAACTCAAACCAAGAAATGGATTCGGAACATCTCAAAATCTGTGCGTCAGTGGCTAACCATGACAATATCTTTGAAAAATATTGGAGTGCAAGAGGTCAAATGACTTTATTGTCAAATACCTGGCATTAGAAAACAACAACAACAACAATACATTGCCTGTGAGATCATAAAAAACCAAAAATGGATATTGCATCACCAGTCTGCCATGCATTGTCTAGATCAGCTTAAAATCGAGCTATCAGCATGGGTGTAAGCCTCAGCGTGAAGGAGGCCACTAATTCCATGCAAATCTAGCTCCCTGTGAAGCAGACTTGAATAATTTCAAGAGAAAAATTATTCCGGGGCCAGCTATTGATCCCGAGACCTTTGGCTGAATGTACCAATGCTCTATCGATTGAACTACCCAGGAATTTCAAGTCACACAGAGTTTGTGTATACTTGATGAGGGTTTCTGACTTCCTGTCAGTCCACTCGAGTTGTGTGGACATAAAGGGAAAAATTGAGACTGTTTTTACTGCCATTTAACGCACTCCTTTTTGATAGCATGATAGACTTGCCAATGGAGTATGAGAGTAATTTTTTTAAATAGTATTTATGCCATGAGCTGTTACGTTAGTTACAACGTTTTCACGATTACATACGAGGAAGTTTATTAATGAAAAAATATACTGATGAGCCATGGACTTTATTTGTAGTTTTTTAAAATGGTCCTACACGATTCTTTTGATTTGGCACCTACTGTCATTCTAATTACTCTTTTTGTAGCAGGAATGTACCGTTATTATCTGTAGAATTTCCCCAAAATATTATTCCAAAACTTATTATCGAGTTGAAGTATGCAAAGTATATTGTTTTTAGGGTATTGATATTGACTATCTCTTGCACAGATCTAATAGCAAAATATGCTGAATTTAGTTTGGGGGTAATTTCTTTAATATGATTTTTCTATTTTTTCGATTTGTAAGTCAAGAAATTTGGTTGTTGTTTCTATTAGATACCTATTATTAATTGAAGACCTCTCTCGAATAAGGGTGTAACAAATCTATAATACACGTTGCAAGATAAAGGAAAATAATTTCAGGAGCATATTTATTGTCATAAATGAATGCTTCAAAATTAGTTTTTCCACCGAAGTCATATTTCATTAATTTGATGTTACACTCTTTTTCGAGTGAGGACTTCAGTTATTGCACTTGAAATTTGCGAGGTTGAATTTGTACAGGTTTTAAATTGGAAAGGAAACTTCACTATCATCCATTCTTCAGGTTCAAAGTCTGATCGTATCGAAGTCAAAAGACGGGTTTTTCAAAGAGCTCCATTGTACCCTCTCCTTTTTAATTTATCCATTGATTTCATTATTAAGGAACTGACAGAAAAACATATCATTGACCAATATGGTTTCCAAATTAATTCAGATTTAGACAGTCTTACTGTATCAGCCTCTGCAGATGACCTAGTTGTCATTGGTAAATCCATGAACGCAGCACAAGAGCTCGTTATGATGGTTGCATCTTTACTTCAAAATATTGGTCTGCAGCTCAATGTCCAGAAATCGGCGTTAATTAATATTAATAAAGGAAAGCTACTTGAAAAAGATTTGCTTCTTCACCATGCTATTGGATCAGAAAACAAAATATTTAGGAATAACTTTCAATGATGAACTGCTATTTAATTCCCTTCATCAGGATCTTGAACTT